>NW_026739518.1:0-22210 GCF_022355385.1 Mustela nigripes
TTAAGGAGCTCCCCTCCAATAGCACCCTCAGGATAAGGCCCATTCCAAGTGTCCTCTCTTGTGCCATCAAGGTTACTGAGCACCAGCAAGTGCTAAGCACTGTGGTGCACGTGGAGATGTAACCACACAGACAGGTCCCTGCTCTCAGGCTGCTCAGCTGGAGGAGGCAGACCTCCAAGGGAGGGTCATGTATGCAAGGTCACCAGCAGCCCTGACCAATGCTCAAGTAAAGATGCTGGAAGATTGTATGAAGGTTAATGTTGGAGTTAGAGAAGCCTTCCCAGGGAAGAGACATTTGTGCTGACGTGAGAATCCGCATGGAAGGGAAAAGGGAAAGAGCCTGGCACAGGGAAGGGAAGAAAGGCTGGTGTGACCTGCATTTGCACACTGGGGGGGTGCGGTGACTCAAGATGAGGTGGCAAAGAGTCAAACTGCATGCAGCCTTGTGGCCTAGGATAAGGGTCGGAACCCAGTGATTTTAAGCAAGGATCCATCTTGAGTTTTTAAAAAAGATCACTCTGGCCACCTCGTGGAGATGTGATAGGTCAGTGTTTAACACTCCCCATTCTCTATAGAGCAAAATGATTTCCAACAATTATTGTTTCCTGGAGCTGTTCAGGTTTAGTGCAATACCTTTAAATGTACTTTCTTAAGACATTATCTAAAATCAGCAAATCACTTCGTGTATGAGCAAAAAGTGGACATATCAAACTTTTGCTGTTGAAAATTTTAAACATATAAATCCTCTATGTGGTTACATGAAATAATGGGACCAAAGTAACTCTTTATATTCCCTGTGCTATGATTGTGTAATTTAGATCAGCTATTTAAATGTTTGAATGTGAAGCTCAAGAAGACACACAGTCATGAACTTAACGTTCAAAAGATGTGGATTGATGAAGCCATGTGAGTCAGGGGCCCACTGTGTTACTGAGCACTCAAGGATCCATTTCCATGTAGAAAACAATGTTTATCAAAGTGTAAGTATTGCAAATGGATTCATTTAAAGCTCATATATTAATTATTAGAATTCCAGAGCAACTGCAACTTAGGTTAAGATTTTCTTCTCCACGGGCATCTGGGTGGCTCAGTGGGTTAAGCCTCTGCCTTTGGCTCTGGTCCTGGAATCGAGCCCTGCATAGGGCTCCCTGCATAGCAGGGAGCCTGCTTCCCCCTCTCTCTCTGCCTGCCTCTCTGCCTACTTGTGATCTCTCTCTTTCTCTCTAATAAATAAATAAATAAATCTAAAAAAAATATTTTCTTTTCCAGCAATGAATACTTCATTGCTGAAACCATTTAGAATTGCCTTTGCATGGTGATACAGGTTTAGTAGGTAGCTTTTAGTAGGTTTTCTTACTGCTTTTAAACTCTTTACAGTCAATGTACCTCCTTCCTAATGCACCCATGGCACATCTCCACCCTCTGCCCCCAGCCCTCAGGACACCACTGGTGTGGAGAATGCTTTGAAGGAGAGCAAGACATCTGGAGAAGGCCAGTAGGAGGGAAGCCAGTGGCAGAGAAAATCAAGGCTTGTTAGGGCTTTGTGACTGATTGGACATTCAGAAGGGGAAAGGAATGAGGCCACACCCAGCAGTCCGCTTGGTACCCAGGGGGATGGAGTCATTGGTATGGAGATGGGGACGGATGCTGCAAGAATGGCCTGGGAAAGGAGGGTTGCACAGTAGTGCTGAACCTTGATGAGCTCTAACATGGAGAAGGGAGTATGTTGGCAAATATTATTTCCATTTTGCAACTGGAAAACCAAGGCACTGGGCAATTACATCACTTTTCCAAAAGCAACTTAGGAGATACCAGGGTTGATTTTTGGTCTCATCTTGCGCACCCAATTATTTGGTCAAACTGTGTTTTGAGAAAGAACCATCTCTGGGAGATGTTGAAAAGAAACACAAGGTCTATCACTCTGCATTGCAGTGAGGAGTTGTCTACAGATGTTACCAGTGTCTGCCACAGTTGGAACTTAGAGCTAAAGAGGACATGATATGAAGAGAGCAACACAGACTTGCTTTTCTCTGAAAATAGATTTGTTTTACATGACATGTGGTTTCAGGAAGTCCAGGAAGGCTACCAAAGACGTAGAAGAAAGCCCACAGAGCCTGGCATCACCAAAACCACGAGGAGATGGCATTTCAGGGAGAAAGACCTCTTCTGATATCCCTGGCGCCTAAGCCTGGGGTCTTCCCATGTGGTAGGGGCTCAATACTTGCAAGATGGCAGGAAATCAGATAGACCAAAAGTCGCAGTAGGCTAAGGATCCATCCCCTCAATCTAGATCCAGCTCTAAGGAAACTTAATGTGCAGCCTTTTTTAAAAAAATTTTTTTTTTTCAGTGTTCCAAAATTCATTGTTTATACACCACACCCAGCAATCCATGCAACAGATGCCTTCCTTAATACCCACCACCAGGCTCACCCAACTTCCCCACCCCCACCCCTACAAAACCCTCAGTTTGTTTCTCAGAGTTCAGTCTCTAGTGGTTTGTCTCCCTCTCCTGTTTCCCCCAACTCACTTCTCCTCTCCTTCTCCCAATGTCCTCCATGTTATTCCTTATGCTTCACAAGTGAAACCATATAATAATTGACTCTCTCTGATTGACTTACTTCACTCAGCATAATCTCCTCCAGTCCTGTCCACATTGATACAAAAGCTGGGTATTCACCCTATCTGATGGAGGTGTAATACTCCATAGTATATATAAACCATATCTTCTTTATCCATTCATCCGTTGAAGGGCATCTTGGTTCTTTCCACAGTTCAGTGACTATGGCCATTGCTGCTATGAACATTGAGGTACAGATGGCCCTTCCTTTCACTACATCTATATCTCTGGGGTAAATATCCAATAGTGCAATTGCAGAGTCATAGGGTAGCTCTATTTTTAATTTCTTAAGGAATCTCCACATTTATTTCCAAAGTGGCTGCACCAACTTGCATTCCCACCAACAGTGTAAAAGGGTTTCCCTTTCTCCACATCTTCTCCAACACTTGTAGTTTACTGTCTTATTGATTTTGGCCATTCTAACTGGTATAAGGTGGTATTTCAGTGTGGTTTTGATTTGAATCTCCCTGATGGCTAATGACGATGAGCATTTTTTCATGAGTCTATTAGCCTAAATGTGCAGCCTTAATCAAATAATTTAACTCATGTCAGATTGGACCACTTCCAGGATAATTAACATTGCCTTCATTCATCAGATTGAATCACAAATTCCAAAAGCAGAGCTGGAAGGGACCTTACACACCATCTTCCTTCTTTGGGCCCTTCAATCTATGGAAGCCCAGGCAAAGAAAGAGCCTCCCCTTCATAAAGGTCACGGTGCCATCTTACAGGTCCATTGTCTTTCTTCATGTGTGGAAGAAAATGAAGAAAGCCACTAGACTCTCGGAATACCTTTGTGTACATGTACACACATACACACATACTGAAAATTGTAACTGAGGCCTAAGTCAGAAACCTTACCTATTTTTTCCCATCAATCTCTCCCACCTCTTGTACTGTATTGATATGGCCTGTTGCAACAAAGAGATAATTAAAATTTCAGGCACTGTTGACAAGACTAAATATTGCTAACCACATAAACCCCTTCTATGCAGTTAGTGACACTGCACTCAGAATAAAGTGAGCATACCATTGGAGAATTTGGACAACCAGTGTTTTCTCTTCCGGCCCAATGAAATATTCTATGCTGCTTGATTCTGCCAAAAGAATACCTTCAGAAAATTGTTTTGCAGAGAGTAACATAAAATACATAGTCAAGCCTTGAATAACACAGATATGAACTACATGGGCCCACTTACACACAGAAATTTTTTAATAAATACAGTACAGGACTAAATGTGTTTTATCTTTTTTTTTAATTTTTCTTCTCTATCTTACTTTATTGTAAGAATACTGTATACAAAACATAGCATACACAACATGTGTTAATCAACTGTTTATGTTATCAGTAAGGATTTTGGTCAATAGTGTGCTACTAGGAGTTTGGGGGAATCAAGTTACACACAGATATTCTCCTGCATGAGGGGTCAGCCCTCCCCACCCCATATCAGTCAAGGGTCAATTGCAGTAGAAATTAGAAATAAGTTTGATCAATTCCAACTCAACTGCTATGACTTTAGTGAAGACAAAGTTTACCAGGTCTCCTCAATTCTCTCTTATTACTGCTTATAGAAATCTGCTGTCCTCTGCATATTCAAGGGAACGCACTATTTACTGTAAATGTTCCAAGGCACTATGAATCACTCCAGAGTTTAAGAAGACCATCTCTAGGGGCACCTGGGTGGCTCAGTGGGTTAAAGCCTCTGCTTTTGGCTTGGGTCATGATGTCAGGGTTCTGGGATCGAGCCCCACGTCAGGCTCTCTGCTCAGCAGGGAGCCTGCTTCCTCCTCTCTCTCTCTCTCTCTCTCTGCCTGCCTCTCAGCTTACTTGTGATCTCTGTCAAAAAATAAATAAAATCTTAAAAAAAAAAAAAAGAAGAAGAAGACCATCTCTAATGCTATGGAAACCACAGAGAAGGTGTATGTCAATTTCATGTCACAAGGCAGTCTTTCATTTTGTTTCTCCATCACAGGGACCCTGAGCTGCCTTCTGTACTTTCCCTGGAATGACTGTGCCCTTTCTTCTGTAACCTAGTAATTCAGCTGTCTAAGACTTTCAAATTCCACCCCATGCCATAGAAGTCTCATACAGACCCATTGTGTGATACTATTTAACGATATTTTATTTCTTTTGATTTTAGCTTCTAGTCCTTGGCACCAGTGGGCCTTAAGGGAAATAAAAAGACAAAACTTCAGAAGCGACACCTAAAAAAAAAAAAAGACATCTCCTACCAATATAGTGAAGAGTCTGTGCCACATTCTCAGGCAAGTATGGCAGACCCAGGTGTGTCCCACACATTCATGGAATACCACTTCACTCAGGCCACGCCCTGACACCTGCTTAGTGCCAGAAGTTGTCAAATAACCTTTCCACAGCTCCTTAGGAAGGCTATATAGAATAGTGGAGAATGCATAGGATACAGAGCCAGGGTGCCTTGTTTAAAGTCCTGGATCTGCTATTTATTGCTGTGTGACCTTTTAAGAGTTACTTAATCTCTCCAGGCCCCAGCAACTATGAACCGTGGATGGCTTTAGGGTAAAGAGTAGGCAATACAACAGCTCACATCCTGGTCCACATTCAGCCACTTGCCAGCTCTCAGTCAATATAGCCTCAAATACCTTATTATAAAACAAGGACAATAATATCTTCCCTGTTTGCACAGTGTTGCTGTTATATAAGGAAAGGAGAGATGGGCCCCTGTGAACTACACAATCTTCAAAGGTTGAAGGAACACCTCCTTGGGCCTCCATACCTTATCCATTTGCCTGTTAAGGTCTCATTTAAAAGTCCAAACCCTTCTAGAACCCTTTCTCCCCAGCACGGAAAGTACCATCCACAGTCCTATGTGCACTAGTGTGATTCCAGATGGGTCAGGAACTCCAGAACACTGGGTCTCTGCTGCCTTACAGTCACAGCGAGAGAACTGACAGCTGGACAGAAAGCTGATCCCTCCCCCTCCCCTGCCCTCACTCCCTGGGTGCACAGGTTTGCCTTTGAAATATGAAAAAAATCAGGAACTTTCAAAGTACAATATGTTGGAACATGATTTCTATAAGTTCTTAATCATGGTTGGCTGACATTCTTTCTACCCCATGACAGTTCCCTTGCTCACAATCTAATGTTTTTTTTAAGCTTGCCTTTTCCTTTCTCCACTCCAGCAGACACCTTTCCTCCTGCTTATGTTTAAAAAAAAAGAATATTTATATCCAAAGACTTAATAAAGTGTTCTACAAAGGTGAAATTACAATTACTATATTTTAGGTTCTCCACTATCCAAGGAAGTAATGGCAGAAGGTGTTTTTATCCCTGTTTTAGAATTAAAAAAATAAAAAGGTAAGAGTCAGAAAGGCTGGGTGATGTGCTCCAAGGCAACATAGATAGTATGTGGCCAAGCCTGGCCTCACACACCAACTTGCTGACTCAAGGTCAATATTCTGACCATTATACCTTGTGAGTTCCATAAGAAACACAAGAGGTACAGCCAAGAGGGAACATTCTAGTCACCTATAATAAACAGACAGCCTGAATCCTGAAGTAAACCAGAAAGTTAAAAAAGGAAAAGGTCATTGACTCCAAGAATAACAGTCAGCATTTTGGGGTCATTCAGTCTCCCAGAGTCATGTTCAGAGGGCCAAAAACACACTTCAGGGACCTTAGGATTCCAGGACGCCTCTGTCTCTTCTTCCCTCTATGGGGTCTGAATTCCATACATTTTCTTCCAGTGAAAAATGCAAACAAGTGCCTCCATTTTCTTTTTAGAAGTAGGATGGTGTGGAGATAGAAATACTTCAAAGTACCAATGAGAATATTCTGGAAGAAAAAATGCATATAATTTTCTCTACTTTTTGCATTCGCTCTAGCAAACAGACAGACAGAGTCAGCTTGGTGCTTGGATTTGTCAGTCAGCTTCCAGCAAGGTTTGCTTTCAGAAATTTCAGGGCAGCAGTTTGGTGCAGTGAAAAGAACCCCAACTCTGTCGTCAGCAAACTTGAGCTTCCATCCCAGAATCTGCCACTTAATAGCTATGTGGCCCTGCGATGCATTTATCCTGCCTGGAAACATGGGGGTATCTGTTGGAAAGTTATAGCTGGTATCACAAACTTTTTTTTTTTTTTAAGATTTATTTATTTGACAGAGAGAACCCAATTAGGCAGAGGCAGGTGGAGGGTGGGGGAAGCAGGCTCCCTGCTGAGCAGAGAGCCCAATGTGGGGCTCGATCCCAGGACTCTGAGATCATGACCTGAGGCAAAGGCAGAGGCTTAACCCACTGAGGCAGGCACTACCCAGGCACCCTCCAAGTATCCCAAACTTATGACTCATGGGCTTTACAGTGCCCACAGACATAATTTCCTTGATTCCCCAAACTGTGAAATGTACTTTATAAATTCCTTTAGAAGAAGCCTGTCTTCTCCTATTTGGCACACTCTGTTCTCCCCTCCGGTCTTATACTGACCTGCGTTAGGGTTTGTGTTCTGTGCCCAGGCCCATGGACCTCTTCTTCAGGAGTCCCATGAGGGTGTAAAATCTCCTAGCATAGAGCAAACCCTGAGGCAATATTCTGAGTGATCTCTGCAACCTGAGAAGTGGCATTCTGCAATTTGAGTTTCAACTTCCAGTCTCTGTTGCTGGCCCCTCCACTTCTCCACTTTTCCCATGATGGGGTACCCAGGGCATAGTTGTTGGGCCTCTCCCCTTTCATATTGGCACTGGCAACCCCATCCAGTCTCATGGCTTCAAATATGATCTACATACTGATGGTTTCCAAATGTGTAGATTTTACCCAATGTGTTCCAGAATAGACACATCAGGAACCCAAGTCCCATTTATCTAACTGCATGCATGACTCTCTCCCCTTGACTATCGAAAGGTGGGATAATCATACATTTGTTTCTCTAGAACCTTTATGGTTTGCATAGGAGAGTCTTGGATTATGCCTGTGGTCCCAACAGCATCCCATCTGATCTAGCTCGTGTCCTTGGTTTTCCATTTTTTTATTAGATTTATTTCCTTTATTTTAAAGTAGATTTTATTTATTTATTTGAGGGAGAGAGAGCATGACCAGGGGGAGTGATGGAGTGAGAGGGAGAAGCAGGCTTCCCACTGAGCAAGGAGCCAGAATCTAGACTCGATGCCAGGACCCTGAGGTCATGACCTGAGCTCAAGGCAGACGGTTAACAGAATGAACCACCCAGGCACCCCAGGATTTTTCATTTTTAATGAAATATTTTCATTATTATTTTATTACAGTGAGCTGAGATGGGTTTGTGAGGTCTCCACTTTGTACTTCCAACTCCTGCCTTGATCTTGTTTAATAATATGGAAGATACATGGGGCATAAATAGAGTTTTCACATTAACATGTGGTTCCATTTAAAATAACCATCTCCTAAAATGTTTCTGTTTTAAATATCAAAAAATATATATATAAATAAATAAATAAATAAATAACCCATCTCTCTTTTCCCAACCATTTCAAGATGAAATCTAATCCTCCCTCTCAAATACAGCATCAAAGACACTTGCTGCTTTAAAGAAAGTCTGGACAGAAGAGAAGGTTAAGTCAGGGCGCCTGGGTGGCTCAGTCAGTTAAGCATCCAACTCTTGACTTCAGCTCAGCTCATGGTCTCAGGGTTGTAAGATCGAGTTCCATATCCAGCTCTGTGCTGGGTGTGGAGCACCTCCCTCACCTCAGTCGAGCAATCAATTAATCAGTCAATGAAGTAAGATTTGGCTAACTCCTGGTATCAGGTGACGAAAGGAAAAACACTGGAAGCTCCTACAGCAACCAGCTGCTTGGTGCACCAGCCAGTGTTGCTCTGGAGGCTTCCGTGGCCTACAAAATAAAGACACAGCTGCCAGTCAGTGAGGTCAGGGGTCAGCGCAGGAATTACAGGTCAGGTGAACATAAAAAATATGCAGAAAATAGAGTAAGCACAGGCCTACGAGTAGTCTTAGTAGTTTAGTGAACTTGGTTACAGAGGTCTTGTCTTCTACATGGTATTAATCTATAACTACAGATTTATTTTATTGTTCGAGAACAGTTTTTGAATTTTTATCATTTTTTTGGATTTATTTTTATTATTATTTTTAAATTTTTATTTTATTTTTTCAGTGTTCCAAGATTCATTGTTTATATGATATTTTTAAATGTTTATAAATATTTACAAATATTAAATGGGAATCACTATAAATTTTTACAAATATACCTAATATTTGTAAGTAATATTTGTAAGCTTTACATATACATACATAAATTACAAAACATGTATGCTTTGTCATGTATGTATCATGTATGATGGGTGTATACATGTATCATGTATGTATCATGTATGAATAGATGTTAAGATTTATATGCAAGGCAAAAATATGCTTTCTCTCTTCAATGCATAACCTCCAGCAAATTTAGAAAAGTCTGAGCTTTTAAAAAGTGCTTTGTAAGTTAACCTTAATGTTCTACACTTACACTGAACATTTTATAAGTAAGACCTCTAAATTGTTGGTACCCCTTGTTCTGCATCACTTGAAAATTTTTAATAAAATGTTCAATGAATGGAGTATCAAAAATTTCAGCTTTTGCAATTTGCTTTTAAAAGTTTCAGTGACAAAAACTAATGCTTAAAGGCAGAAGTTTCATGAACTATATTCTATAAAAACGAAGAAGGAAGGAATTGAAAAAAGTTAATAGTCAGAATTCACACAGGAAATAATATTTAGCTTTGAAATTCCCTAACTGTGATATCCTGATGTATAGCAATCCTCTTTTCATGGAGCTCATATTTTTAATTGGATAATTTTATATTCTATATTGAAATAAAACAGAATTGAGAAAGTACACAGATTTTCACCATTTACATTTGGAAAAACATTGAAAATAATCATAAACAACTTATTTGATGAATTTTATCTTATAAAATATTTGTTGAATAAACACAAAACTTATGAAAATATTGTAGCTGCTATATTTACAAATTTCAATATGGAAAAATTAGAATTCAGACTATTCTTCACTCTAAAAGACTTACCATGAGCTCACTAGGTATCCAGACATCTATAAAGAGCACTGATTTAAAATATGATGGCCTACAGATGAAAATCAATAGAAAGTATCAGTAATTTCAAAATCGTAATCATAGAATGTAACCACTTTCCAAGCAAAAACTAAGGAAGTGTGTTGCCAGATTTGCCTTGACAGATATGTTAAAAGAAATTATTTAGAGAGAAGGAAAATCATATAGATCAGAAATTCAGATCTGCATAAAGAAAAGAGCATCAGTAAAAGAATAAGTGAAGGTAAAATAAAACTTCTCTTTTTCTTATTTTTAATTGTTCTAACTATTACAGTTTGTTCAAAATATTAAAAACAACAATGTGCTTGATTATGTAGGCATACATATATGAAATGAATGGCAGAAACGATAAATGGGACAGGAAGGAAGAATTAGAATTACTTTGTTATAATGCACTGTAATGTACTCACACCACCTGTGAAGCAGTACAGTGTAAGTTGAACGCAGACTTGGACTAGTTGTTAAGTGTATACTGCGAATCCTAGGGCAATCACCAAAAAAAGTTAGGGAAAAAAATGTAACTTACATGCTAAGAAAGGAGAAAAATGAAATAATATAAAATACTCAATGAAACCCACAAAAGGCAGAAAAGAGAGCAGAAGACAAAAATAGGAGCAAAGATCTAGGACAACAAATAGAAAACAGTAAGGAATGTGGCAAATATTAATCCAACTATGTCACTTGCAACAGTGCAACTGTACCAGTGAAAAGACAGAGATTGTCATAATGCATCATAATACAAGACCCAACTACATGCTGTCTACAAGAAATCCACTCTCAGTATAAAGACACCTATAGATAAAAAGTAAATGAATGGAGATATGCTATGATAACACTAATCATAAGAAAGCAGGTATAGTTATACTAATTTCAGACAGACTTTAGAGAAAGGAATATCATCAGGGGATAAGATGGTAATTACATAATTATGAAAGGGTCAATTCTCTAAGAATACCTAATAATCCTTAACACATCTGTTCCTAACAACAGAGCACCAAGCTTATGAGGCAAAAACTGATAGAATTGCAAGAAGAAATAGATGAATCCGCTATTCTAACGGGAGACTTCAACAACCCTCTGTCAGAACGGGAAAGATCCAGACAGAAAATCACTACAGACACAGTTGAACTCAACACCACTGCCAATCACTTGTACACAATGGACATCCATAGACTATGTCACCCAACAACAGCAGAATACACATTCTTCTCAAGCTCACGTGGAATATGAACCAACACAGACCACACTCTGGGCCATAAAATATATCTTAACTAATAAATTTAAAATAACAGAAATCATATAATGTCTGTTCTGATACCATAGGGAACCTCAACTGGAAATTAATAACAGAAAAGTAGTTTGAAAATCCCCAAATGCTTGGAAATTTAAATATACTTCTGAGTAACACACTCAGAACATCCAATATGATATTAAAGGAGAACAAGGGTGGACGACTGGTACTACCCAACTTCGAGTCTCACTGTAAATCTACAGCAATTAAGATATTATGCTATTGTTGAAAGAATAAACAAATAGATCATTGTAACAGAATAGAGAGCCCAGCAAAATACCTCCATAAATAGAGTCAACTTATCTTTTTTTAAAAAAAAAAAAAAGGACAAAAGGCAATACAAAGAAGTGAAGATAGTTTGTTCATGAAATGATGCTAGAACAATTGGACAGCCATGTAAAAACAAAAATGAACGTTGATATAGACTTTACACCATTCACAAAAATTAACACAGAATGCATCACAAACTGAAATGTAACGGGCCAAAGTATAAAGCTTCCAAAAGATAACATAGGAGAAAACCTAGATGACCTGGGGTGTGGTTTTGCCTTTATAGATAGAACACCAAAGATAGGATCCATGAAATGCATAACTGAGAAGTTGTATTTCATCAAGTTTAAAATTTTTGCTCTGCAAAAGACCTATCAAAAGAATAAGAAGACAATCCACAGACTGGGAGAAAACATTTGCAAACGATACCTCTGATAGAGGTCTGTTATCCAAAACATACAAAGAATTCTTAAAACTCAGCAACAAGAAAACAAACATCACCATTAAAAAATGGGTCAAAGACCTTCACAGGCACTTCACATCCAAGAAGATATCCAGGTAACAAGCATATGGAAAAAATGCTCTACACCATAAGTCATCAGGGAAATGAAAATTAAAACAACGAGATACCATTGCACACCTATCTGAATGGCCAAAATATGGAGCTGACAACACCAAAGGCTGACTAGGGTGTGGAACAACAGGGACTCTCGCTTGCTGCTGGTGGAAATGTACAATCACTTTGGAAGACAGCTTGGCATTTTCTTACAAAAGTAAATACGCTCTTACCATCCAATCCAGCAGTTGAGTTCCTTGGTATCCCTAAGGAGTTAAAAACTTATGTCCATACAAAAGCCTGCACAGAGATGTTTACTGCACTTCACCTCTGTTCATAATTGCCCAAACTCAGAAGCAAATAAAATGTCCAGGAGATGAATGGGACAACTATAGTACATCTAGACAATGGGATATTATTGAGCATTAAACATGAAACATTAATGAGCTATCCAGCTCATTAGGTGCATATTACTAAGTCACTGAAGCCAATCTGAAAAGACTACTCACTTGGATGATTAACTCCTCCTTCATCTGCCCCAAGCTATTTTCAAGCCTGAGCGAAATATTTTATTTTTTTTTTTTACAAGTGGTAGACTTTGAATATTACCACTTTGCAATACCTAAGGGATTAATAAACATTAATAAGCATTGAACATCAACAGGTGCTAACACCACACCGAAAAAGCAACATCTAGACATTTTACTTCCTGATGGAAGAACACAATGCCATTTGAAAGGTATGTGACAGGGGTGCCGGGGTGGCTCAGTGGGTTAAAGCCTCTACCTTCAGCTCAGGTCATGATCTCAGGGTCCTGGGATTGAGCCCTGCATCGGGCTCTCTGCTTAGTGGGGAGCCTGCTTCTGCCCCCACCCCCACTGCCTGCCTCTCTGCCTACTTGTGATCTCTATCAAATAAATAAGTAAATAAAAATCTTTTAAAAAATAAGTATAATAAAAGGTATCTGACAAAAATAAAATCTGAATCTGAGTAGACCTCTAAGCCTAATCAATAATATATAGGAAGTACTAGGGCAGAGAGGCATGTTGGAGAGCTCCAGAAGACACCATCAGCAAATCCAGAATGTGGAAGTCTCCACAACGTCAGCAACAGTAATCTAGAATTTTCCACAAATAAACTAAAGAGTTAAAAAAACAAACTAAGGGGAGAGGGGAGAACTTAAAGATTAAAACAGACACCTCAACCAGTTGAACGTGTGTCCCTTATTTGGAACCTGCTTTAAAAAAAAAAAAAAAGACTAAAATATGACATATGTGGGAGAAATAGAAGGATAAATATTGGTTGGGTATGTGATGATATTGTCATGTTATTATTAATTGTGTGGGGCATAATGGTATTGCAATTATGCTTTTTTAAGTGTCTGCTCAATGAACTCCAATGCTTTCTCCTCTTCCTCAGGATTAAGGGCAACAGTTCTTACAAAGCTGTGTGGTAAAACCTACACAGACTGGCTCTTTTTCCTGTCACTTTATCTCCTATTACTCTTCCTCTTAGCTAGTAGGTAATTAAGAGCGAGAGAGGTTCCTGTGGGTGGTGGAAGCCAGAGTACTAGATGGTATTAACCAGAACAAACTAGAAGTCCTCTAAACCTGAATAGTCCTAATATCCTAACATGTCTCAACTGCTCTTCAACTTCTAATACAGAAGCATTTATAAACCCTTTCCCTAAAATAAAATCATAATTTAGATTTAAGTTGTACTTGAAATAAATAGAGTTAAATAGGACATCGAGAGGAAGATATGCCTGAGTATATTAAAGGGAGGATAAATTGCAGAAGCTCCAGATTATGAACAAACTAAGGTTCGTCCCTAGCAGATGCATGGTCATCACTCCCCCTCCCCGCAGTGACACACCGTCTTCCTCCCCTCCCCCACAATAAAGTGCACAGCCCTTGATTTAACCACGGGTGAACATCACATGACAGCTCGAGGTATAGGTCAGGTCGGTGCAGCCCTCCCCTCCCAAGTCAGCGCTAGGAACACTGCATATTCCTCCACTCCAGCCCGAAAGCTGACTGTTGAACTCTCGGAATGGCTCAACATAATTGTGAAACGAAGCAACCTGGCCCTTGTCCACAGAGCAAATACAAGAGTGACCATGCCTCCCCCAAGGTGGCCAGGCACAGACACCGCTGGGGAAGACACCTACATGACCTGGTAGGATCTCTTAATTACACTTGACACACACGGTTGCAAATAGGGACGGGAAGTCACAAGGAAAGCACTGTTGCACCTGTTACCCTTCTCTAAACAATCAACCAGAAAGACAAGTCCAGGAACTGGCGGTGGACGCCCATTGACGCAAAACCCGGGAGCCACGGTATAAAGCAACAGGCAACCCTGTGGCCACGTTAGCAGTAAGACGCTGTGGGGAGTGTGGTGTGGCCATCCGCACAATGCATGTGTGTGTGGGTGTGTACACACAGTGAGTCTTCTGGAATCCCACAGCTCTTGTTCACGATCCTTCTTTAGTGGTATTATGTTTCCAGGGGGTTTGCTTGAGCCTGAGGTCACAAACAATGGGCAGCTCCTCCTCTCCCCTGCCTTACCCCACCCCCACTCTAGCCGGATCACCTGACCCATGATTCCTCTAGTTACTGCAAAGTAAGTTCGGCTCCCAGCTGAGCTCTGAGCCTGGAAGTCATCAGTTTCCTGATGCCATTCACCTTGGGCTCCAGTGCGGGAAACTCAAAACCATGTCGGATCTCAGCACAAGAGAAGGTTCTCTTCAGCTCTTCCTGCAATTAAGGTTGAGGACCAAGATCCCAACATCCAAAGAAGAGAAGCTCTTTGCCAGGTACAGAAGTTCAAGAGCAACAGGGCCTGGAGCCAGACTCCCTGGGTTCAAATCCCACTTTTGCCACTGCCCAGCTCTGTGGTCTGGGGAAGTTCATCCCCATGCTTCTATTTCCTAATCAGCGAATGGGGTCAAAGTAGCAGTTTCTTCCGAAGGTCCTAAAAAGGATTTAATTAGTTAATATAGTTGAGGGTCTTAGAACAGTGCCAGGCACAAAAGTGAGACTTATTTATGAGTCCCTAAATAAGAGGTAAATAAGTAAGGAGTAAACAGAAAATGCCTTGGGAAAAAAACTCGTGTGATGGAAATAACACGGGAATTGGTCTCAGGGACAGTGGGTGGCATCTCCTTGCTCTACCACAAACTAGCAAATATCTTAGGTAAATCGCTTAGAGTCTTTAGAGCTTACTTTCTGGCAATACCAGTCTCTTCCCGGGATTGCTGTGGAAGCCTAGGAGATGTTCAAGACAGTAACACTTTGTAAATACATATTCTACAAATGCTGGGGATATGCCTCTTACATTTTCTTTCTCTTGCAACAGCTCTACTGACACAGAATTCACATACCATAGAACTCACCCATTTAAAGTGTGCAATTCAGAGACTTTTTGTATTTTCACAGTTTTGCAACCATCACTATAATCAACTGTAGAACATTTTTAACATCTCCCACAAGAAATCCCATCGGCTTTAGCAGTCACCCCCCATTACTCACTCTCCCTCCCCCAGAGCTAGGTAACTGCTAATCAACTTTCTGTCTATATAAATTTGCCTCCTATAGACATTTCATAGAAATTGAATAATATAATGTATGGTGTTTTGTGTTAGGGTTCTTGGACTTGACATAATGTTTTCAAGGTTCATCCAAGTGGTATTAGTACTTTATTTCTTTATATGGCTGAATAATACTCTATTATATAGATATATCACATTTTATTATCCTCAGTTGATGACCATTTGGGTTGTTTCTACTTTTTGGCTATTATGACTAATGCTGCTCTGAACATCCCAGTAAGGATTTTTGTGTGGACCTATATTTTCAGTTCTCCTGGGCATGTATCTAAAAGTAAAATTGCTGTGTTATATGGCTAATTTGATACTTAACCTTTGGAGAATAGCTAAATGTTTTCCAAAGAGCCTGCTCCAGCAGTCCTACCAGTTTCTGCACATCCCTGTCAACATTTGTTATTATGTCTTTTTTTTTTAATAACCATTTTGTAGGTGTGATGAAGTGGTATCTCTCCATGTCTTTGACTTGCATTTCCCTGACGGCTAATGGTGTTGAGCATCTTTTAATGTGCTTCTTGGCCATTTGAGTATCTTCTTTGGAGAAATGTCTATTTAAATCCTTTGCTCATTTTTAATTGGATTATCTGTCTTCCTATTATTGAATGGTTGGAGTTCTTTATATATTCTAGACACAAATCCCTTACTTCAGTATTCCTTAGTCCCACCACCTCCTTTGTACCATTATTGGCAAACATATTACATTTCTGTATGTGATAGATCCACAGTACAATTAAATACATATCACGTTGTATGGTTGCTTTTTAAATCCATTAATACAAGAAAGACGAAATGCGCATTCATCCTTTTATAATAACATAATAACTTTTACCAGTGTTCTTCGTTTTTGTCTGTATGGATTTAAATTACTGTCTAAATGGTTTGAAGAACTTCCTTTAGTATTTCTTGTAGGGTGGGTTGGCTGGCAACAAATTCTTTGTTTATCTGGGAATGTCTGCATATCATTTTCATTTTTGAAAGATGGTTTCACTAAATATAAGATTCTTGGTTGACAGATTTTCTTGCAGATTTTCTTACTTTCACTAAATATAAGATTCTTGGTTGACAGATTTTCTTACTTTTCAGATTTTGACTAGGACATCCAATTGCCTTCTGGCCTCCATTGTTTCTGGTGAAAAGTTTCAGGTGAGACGTTACTCTTAGTGCAATTTCTTTGTATGTCATTTGCCATTCTTCTCTTGACACTTTCTAGATTTTCTCTTTATTATTTTTGGCTTTCAATATTTTTAATAGAACATGTCCTCATGTGGATCACTTTGCATTTATCTATGTAGAGTTTGTTGAGCTTCTTGATGTATATTGTTTTCTCATCAGTTTTCTTTCTCTCTTCTCCATTGGGGACTTTCATTATGTGTGTGGTGGTGCGTTTACTGGTTTTCTTCATTCTCTCCTTTTTCTCTCTGTTGGTTTCATGACTTCTGTCTTCAAGCTTGTTAATATGTTCTTTTGTTGGTTCAGATCTACTGCTGAACCCCTGGAGTGACAATTTCCAGGAACTTTAAATGGTTGTTTTTAAATAATTTTCACAAGGTGTGGTTGTTTCATTGGGGAGTAAGTCTTCAGAGCTCCTCAGGCTGTCATTGCAGAAGTGGAAGTCCCTCCTGTGTTCTTTATTGTTCACCTCCTCAAAGGCATTAAATTTGAAAACGTTTTTCTCCCCATTAGTCCACATTACTGTTAAAAAAAAAAAAAAAAAAAACACCATATCAGGGTGCCTGGGTGGCTCAGTCAGTTAGACATCTTGGTTTCAGCTCAGATCCTGATCTCAGGGTTGTAGGATCGAGCCCCTCATTGGGTTCCACACTCAGCAGGGAGTCTGCTTGGGATTCTCTCTCTCTCCCTCAACCCTTCCCCTATACACTCTCTCTATCTCTCTCTCTAAAAGAAATAAATAAATCTTAAAAAAAATCTTAAACTGAGGCACCACTCAAGCCCTTCCTAGTTAACAACTCTTATAAGCAGTTCTTGCCTCATCCTTCTGCACCATTATTCACTCCCTCCTGGAGATTTTCTTCTCCCCTGGTTTTGCTATTCATGTTACCCCAAAACATAAAATGACTAGGTTTCCTGAAGCAATCCTTTCCTTCTATCTATGTTTAAATGCTAGTGTAACTGGTAGAGCATGTTTACACTGTCTCTCTCCCTTAGTACCTGGACACCCTGGCAGCCTCATCCATGGTGATGGCTTATACTCTCACTCATGTCTTCTAACCACCGGTTCATGTCAGCCAAACTTTTCCGTGAGCCCCAGCACCCAATTGCCTACTGGACATTTCTGTTTGACCCACAGACACTTCAAATTTAATAAACACAGCTAAGATTGTACTCCCCTTTTCTCCAAAGCTTATTTCTCTTTTCTTTTATATTTCATATTCTGCTTAATTATATGCAACTGTCTAATCACTTGAACCAGGAAGCTGGGAGCTTTCCTCATGTCCTTCTCTCTTCTCACATTCTACTGTTCTGAGAGCTGGGCTTTTTCCACAGTCTCTGCCTTAACTCAAGGTTTCATTGTTTGCAAACCAGCCGAGCATAACCTTCCGTTCTTCCCCACTCCCAGTCCATTCTCTACATGGCAACCAAGGTGCTCTTCCTAAATCACAAATCGGATTATGTGATTCCTTGCCAAAACATTTTTATTACCACTGCTATTGTCTACAATCATGTTCCCTAACTGCAGTGATCTGAGTACGGCTTTCACAATTTTTTGCCATAACTATTATCATTGTCATCAAGCATTTATTTGCATGGCATATTTATCATTGTTTGTTTACCTAGATTTATTTCAAGAGGAAATTTGATCTTTATATTAGAAAAATCAGTATCATTGGTCATAAGAGAATTAGAAAAATAAATTCATAGCTATTAAAACAAAAAATACTTGTCTAAGTAGCCTTTAAACCTTCTTGCTTCACAGCATTAATACACTTACCACTGAGAAACCCAGTCTTAGAGCCAAATCATTGTCACCATACAGAAAGCAAAGACTGTCAAACCTCAGATAAGGGTAAAGCAGAAGATGGCTTATTCCAAGGGATGAATATTATTGTGGGTTTTGTTTCTTCAGTATCTACAGTGCCAACCCAGTCTGAGAAGGGGTAACCATTAGATAAGTTGCATCAAAGCAAGGACCATGTCTCTTTCATTTACCACCTGTCATTCATAGCCTGTCAAACACTAGAGTACCTAGAGTGTGGGAGGTGCTTACTGAATATTTCCTGAATAAATGTACCTTAAAAGTCCTACTGTAATTGCAAAGAATTTCTCTGACAAGTTCATATTTTTTTAATTAAATTTATTTATTTTCAGCATAACAGTATTCATTATTTATTCACCACACCCAGTGTTCCATGCAATCCATGCCCTCTATAATACCTACCACCTGCTATCCCAACCTCCCACCCCCTGCCCCTTCAAAACCCTCAGATTGTTTTGTCCATAGTCTCTCATGGTTCACCTCCCCCTCCAATTTCCCCCAACTCCCTTCTCCTCTCTAACTCCCCATGTCCTCCATGCTATTTGTTATGCTCCACAAATAAGTGAAACCATATGATAATTGACTCTCTCTCTCTGCTTGACTTATTTCACTCAGCATAATCTCTTCCAGTCCCGTCCATGTTGCTACAAAAGTTGGGTATTCATCTTTTCTGATGGAGGCATAATACTCTATAGTGTATATGGACCACATGTTCCTTATCCATTTGTCCATTGAAGGGCATCTTGGTTCTTTCCACAGTTTGGTGACCGTGGCCATTGCTGCTATAAACATTGGGGTACAGATGGCACTTCTTTTCACGGCATCTGTATCTATGGGGTAAATACCCAGGAGTGCAATTGCAGGGTCATAGGAAAGTTCTATTTTTAATTTCTCGAGGAATCTCCACACTGTTCTCCAAAGAGGCTGCACCAACCTGCATTCCCACCAACAGTGTAAGAGGGTTCCCCTTTCTCCACATCCCCTCCAACACATGTTGTTTCCTGTCTTGTTAATTTTGGATCGGAAGAATAAACATTGTTAAAATGTCTATACTGCCTAGAGCAATCTATACTTTTAATGCCATTCCGATCAAAATTCCACCAGTATTCTTCAAAGAGCTGGAGGAAATAATCCAGAAATTTGTATGGAATCAGAAGAGAACCCGAATTGCTAAGGAAATGTTGAAAAACAAAAATAAAACTGGGGGCATCACGTTACCTGATTTCAGGCTTTACTACAAAGCTGTGGTCACCAAGACAGCATGGTACTGGCATAAAAACAGACACATAGACCAGTGGAACAGAGTAGAGAGCCAAGATATGCACCCTCAACTCTATGGGCAAATAATCTTCGACAAAACAGGAAAAAATATACAGTGGAAAAAAGTCTCTTCAATAAATGGTGCTGGGAAAACTGGGTAGCTATATGTAGAAGAATGAAACTCGACCATTCTCTTAAAACATACACAAAGATAAACTCAAAATGGATAAAAGACCTCCACGTGAGACAAGAATCCATCAGAATCCTACAGGAGAACATAGGGTAATCTCTTCGATATCAGCCACAGCAACTTCTTTCAAGATATGTCTCCAAAGGCAAAGGAAACAAAAGCGAAAATAAACTTTTGGGACTTCATCAAAATCAAAAGCTTCTGCACAGCAAAGGAAACAGTCAAGAAAACAAAGAGGCAACCCACGGAATAAGAGAAGATATTTGCATATGACAGTACATACAAAAGGTTGATATCCAGGATCTATAATGAACTCCTCAAACTCAACACACACAAGACAGACAATCATATAAAAAAAAATGGGCAGGGGCACCAGGGTGGCTCAGTGGGTTAAAGCCCCTGCCTTCGGCTCAGGTCATGATCCCAGATCCTGGGATCGAGCCCCACATCGGGCTCTCTGCTCAGCTGGGAGCCTGCTTCCTCCTCTTTCTCTGCCTGCCTCTCTGCTTACTTGTATTCTGTGTCTGTCAAATAAATAAATAAATAATCTTAAAAAAAAATGGGCAGAAGATATGAAAGGAGACTTCTCCAATGAAGACAAACAAATGGCTATCAGACACATGAAAAAATGTTCATCATCACTAGCCCTCAGGGAGATTCAAATTAAAAACCACATTGAGATATCACCTTACACCAGTTAAAATGGCCAAAATTGACAAGTTCATATTTTATCAAAAAACAAGTAACTTGATATTTTGCTAAATAAACAAAGAGAGCATAGTGTGAATAATATGTTGCCATTTGCATCACACATGCACACACATGTGTGCACAGGCATGCACGCATGCACACACACACACACACACACACACGAATGACTGCAATGATGACCTTTTAAAAGATAGGGTTGGCTCCAAGTAGAAAAATTGAAAAATAGAGAATGAAAATCTTTTTCACTATATTCCACTTGATAGTGCTTGAATTTTATTCTATAGGTACATGTATTACTTTAAAAAAATGCTTTTAAGCCAAGTGCAAAATAGAGGAACCAAAACCAAGAGGAAAATTTTTTTAAGTCGTATAACATGTACCTCTATATCAGGATGGTTAAAAATTACACTAACCTGCATCTTGAAATCAAACAAAAAATGAAAAGCAAGCATGATTAAAGAAGGAATTTGAACCTATAAGAATGAAGCAGATACAGAATAAGATACAGATACAGATACAGAAGAATAAGTAGCCAGCCACTTTAAATGCAAGCGGGTGTCTAGGTCTGAAAAATCTGTATTTTACAGAAGTCACTATCTTTGCCAATTATTAATAAGGAAACCAGGAATGGACCAATGGATAAATGTAACTCTTGTTTCCAAAACATGGTGAAAGGGAAACTTTTTGAAATATTTGATCAATAAATATGACACAAATCACAGTAAAACTTCTAAAACACATGATCTAAGAAAAAGAAGATCATTAGATCTAAGGAAAAGAAGAGAACTACTATTTGTTGTGTTGCTGCATCCGGTAATGCGGTAAGTGTTTTACCCAATGTTCTTCTCAGTTTAAAATAATTGCTGTAGGGGGGAATCTGGGTGGCTTAGTGAATTAAACCTCTGCCTTCAGCTCAGGTCATGATCTCAAGGTCCTGGGATAGAGCCCCATATGGGGCTCTCTGCTCTGAGAGCCCGCTTCCCCCTCTCTCTCTGCCTGCCTCTCTGCCTACTTGTGATCCCTCTCTCTCTTTCTCTCTCTGTCAAAAAAATAAAATATTTAAAAAAATAATAATCGCTGTAGAGATGCTTACAGCGAAATGTTGCTCTGATTGGCCAGATCTGTGTTCCTGTGTTCTTGGAAATCACAATGAACCCAATTGAGGGAAGACTGCTTCCTCAGAGAGAACTGGCATGCCATTACCAAAATGAAAATAGAGGCTAGAAATTCAAGAGGGACATGCACCTACAACAAATTGTAGCCTTAACTCCACTAATAGAAGCAAAGCACAGATCTCGGGATGTGAAAATGCATGTGGAGTTCTGTCAGAATTTATCTGCTTAGTTTTGTGATACATTTTTAAGTGAGACTTTGTTAAGAAGACCATACATCTCAGATTTCCCTGGACAGTCCCTGTTTACATTCTTTTGTTTCCCTGTAATCATTAGGTACCCCTTTTATTCTCAAATGTGCCCCAATAACAGAGAAGTAAATTAGAAGACGATGTTAGATCTGGCAAATAAGAGAGCATCAGGAGGTGATGTGTGTTCAAAATGGTGAAAGTCTGAACTGACAAAAAAAAAAAAAAAAGAAAGAAAGAAAGAAAAGAAAAGAAAAAAGAAAGTGCTGGAGAAACCAGGGGTGTT
>NW_026739519.1:0-22189 GCF_022355385.1 Mustela nigripes
AAAAAAAAAAAAAGAATAGAAATAGGGAAGAGCCAATTGGAAATAGAACTCATCTGGGGAATATATGTCACTAAACCAGAGGCTCATATTGTCTGAAGATGATACACAATAGAGATACTCAACAGGGCTGTTAGGGTTAGATTGTAATTCCATATTTTGACTGGCCCTCTAAGAAGTAGAGGACAGAAAACTTAGAGACCACTGCAAGAAGCAAAAGATAGCTGATGGGGCACTGTGATTATTCACCAAGAAGGAGATGAGATTCCATGCTACGCCAGAGATGGAAATATCACCTTAACAAGCATGGACAGCCCCCAATGGACTATAAAATTCATTTGGTGGCTGTGATAACTCAAAAGAGCCAGGTGGCACATTAGTAACAAGGGAAGACATAAATTTTAATTTATGAGGCTCATGAATGTTCTGGTCAGAAAGGGACAAACTCTCTACTCTTCGGCTCAGTAATCCAATCTAATGGGAAGAGAAAGCATTTTGAAGTGAAACTCATCACTACTAAGGAATCCTTTTAAAAAATTAGTGTGTGTGTGTGTGTGTGTGTGTGTGTTTATGGATTTGGTGGCTAAATTGTTGACAGGGTAGTGTGGATGGGAAGCAATCAGTAAATTTTTGAGCTATATATAAGCTAGCACTTTTCATCCTCAAGGCAATTTCTTTACTGAAAGTCTGATGGCTTTATGAGTAAAAGTAGGGCTGACCAGGTTTTGTGTCCTGCCAGGAAACTTGCTTATGTAATACAAACATGACTCTAAAATGAAAATACATTTTCCTTTATTAACACACTCTAAAAAGTAATTATCTTTTTGAAAACATGACAGACTCAATTCATGAATTTGCCAAGTATTCTCTGTGGCAGACACAGTCCACATTGTTCCACACACAACAGACCTTCCTACATAAAACCCTGTGTATTTACATACATGTACCTCACGTCTGGGTGTCTAGCACATGGGCCAAATCAAGCAGTTGCTCAATAAAGATTTAAAGAATGACTGAGGCCTAACTAGTTTACTTTTAAAACTTATATCCTTTCAATATACTTACTCTCTATATAGCTATCTTTTATCTACCTATCAATCATCTGTCTTCAATATTGATCTATCTATCTATATATACATGTATATGATATATAGGTAAATATACATACATACATACATATATATCCACACACACATATAGATCTATATTGATATAGACTGTTCTGTATCTCACAGTCACCCCCAACCCAGTCGCTGCCATCTCAGCCTAGTGCAATTACAATGATACCTAATCCCCAACCCCCAACTCACCACTACCCAAACTGGGCCTCACATTTAATAGAGCTGTCTTCCTCCAGTATAAAACCGCCCCTAAAAATGATATCACCATTTGTTTCCTCTCAGATTTATCTCCATAACCTCACTCAATTTTACTTTCCTGGCTTTATTTTCCACCATAGTACTTACCAGCATCTGATGGTATTTGTGTGTTTTTATTTTAGTTTGCCTGCTTATTGTCATTCTCTGTTCATATTACGTGAGTTCAGCAGAAGTGGAGACTTTGATGTATTCACTTCTCTATCATTAGTGCTTGGAACAGAGCCTGGCATTAATAAGGGCTCACAACAAATTTTTCCAATAATGAATGAATTCCTCTACTACCTAGGCAGAATATAGTGCCTGATACAAAGTAAGCAATCCAGAAATGTTCGTTGAATAAATGAATGAACACATGAACATATCAAAATTGAAAACATGTCTAAGAGGTATCTAAAGACTAACTCCTTCTATCTTTATTTGCCCTCCTTCTCTAATTCAACCTTATCGTTTTGAAGTTAATGGTTGAGTTTCTATGAATCTCAGGTTGGGCAAGACACAGTAGGAGAAGGTGTAGGGCCTCTTCTGCCTACCTAACCAGCCCCGCTGGGTCACAGCATGCCTTTACTCCCACCCCTTGAAAAACTGGCATGAACCAGAAATTAATAAATTAACAATATTCTGCTTATATGTATAATCAATTAGTACTCTGCCTACTCATTCATTTCTTTCTGGGCTTCCTCCAAAAGCTCTAAATCTAACAGACAGAAGGGAACAACTGTGAGACTATTATCCAAACGACTTAAATGAGAATAAAAAGCTTCCAATAACAGAAGCAAAATATTCACAAGATCCACACTTCCTCTCCACTGAACTAAACCATTATATGCATTATTTGCAGAACACACTTCATAAGAAATTTAAAGAATTTTTTTGAAAATCATTTAAAAATCCATTTTTCTAATGTCAAGAATCACGAGAGTTAAAGTTAACCTATTTGAAACAGATTTCTCCCTTCAAAACAAATGGGTGGAGATCCTCTAAGATCAATTACTTAAGGTATTTCTTATCTTTCTTACTACAATTGTCCTTCTATTCCCAATTTTATGGTTATATACAAATTTTATTTTATTTTTAAAGATTTATTTATGGGGGGGCACCTTGGTGGCTCAGTGGGTTAAGCATCTGCCTTTGTCTTGGGTCATGAGCTCTGGGTCCTGGGATCAAGCCCCCACATCAGACTTCCTGCTGGGTGTGGAGTCTGCTTCCCCCTCTCCTTCCCTTCTCCCCCCAACCACTCATTCTCTCTCTCACTCAAATAGAATCTTCTTTAAAGGTTTATTTATGAAAGAGAGGGCTCAAATAAATAGAATCTTCTTTAAAGGTTTATTTATGAAAGAGAGGGCAAATGAGTGATCATGAGCGGGAGGAAGGGCAGACGGAGAAGGAAAGAGAGAATCTCTAGCAGACGCCTAGCTGAGCACAGAGCCAGACAGGGTCTTGATCTCACTTCCCCAAGATCTCATAACCTGAGCCAAAATCAAGAGTCCTACACTTAACCAACTGTGCCACTGAGGCACCCTGGTTATATTTGAATTCTAGTTCATTTTTTAAAATGTAAGAAAAAAAATGATCACAAATTTCTTACAAAAGAATGTTAAGAGATACAAATAACTCAAAAACAACTGACCACTCATTAAGCAAATATTTATTGAGTGTCTACTAAATGTCACATGTTGTTCTATGAGGCTGCATATCTAACAGTGAACAAGAGAGACACATATTCATGCTCAAGGCACTTATATTCTAGTTGAGCAGGGGGATGTGGGCATATAACAAAATTAAAAGTTAAGTATGTCATTTGTTAAACAGATGTGCTATGGAACCAAATGAAGCAAGGAAAGTAAATGGGGAGGTTGAATGCATTAGTTTACCTATTTTGCATAAAGGGCCATGAAAACCTCACAAAAAGATATTATCTAAGTAAAGACTGCATGGAGGTAAGGGAGGTAGTAGCCACAAGGACATTTACAGAAGAGACTCAGATACCATATCTCATCTTTGATGTCAATTGTGCACTTAAAAAGCACATCATTGTGCATGCTATGTTACTTATGGAAGAGTTTTGAGTGAGGAGCAAAAGCTGTCTTTTGGAAATTTACCTTCTCTTCTCAAACTTGTAGCTCTCCTCTTCTTTCTGGACAATTCATTTTTTTCCTCACCATACCTCTCTCTCTCTCTCTCTCTTTTTTTTTTTTACAATGAGTAAAATATTTAAGTAGACCTGCTATGGGATTGATTCCACTGTGTAATGATCAAGACATTTTGTTGAATAATTTTCAGAAAACCATGATTTTTAGCACAATTCAAGGTATTCACATGGTCCAGAAACAGGTTGAAGAGTCTGAGTATTCCCTGTTCTTTTTGCCCCAAGGTTCACCAAGTTTTCTTCTCTTAACTTTATAAAGGAAATATATAAGTAGAATTGGGGGGGTAGTTATTAGCTTTGGGTAACTTGTTGAGTCTTAGCTGCTCCCCATCCCTGATAGACTCTTCC
This sequence comes from Mustela nigripes, assembly GCF_022355385.1. NCBI lineage: Eukaryota > Metazoa > Chordata > Mammalia > Carnivora > Mustelidae > Mustela > Mustela nigripes. The sequence goes on from NW_026739519.1 coordinate 3,871, forward strand.
TGTAATAAACTTGATACTGACAGAAGCCTATCAAATTATTTGCAAAAGGAAGGTCTGTATGGATAAGCTGCACCCAAGAATCATAGAATAAGAGATCAAGGTGGAAGGAGACTGCAGGGAATCTCTATGCTAATATTTAGCCTTGTAACATAAACAGGGATACTAAGACGTGAGAGGGAAGTGGCATGTCAGTTACATAAGAAAGGAAAGTAAAAATGTGCATATGACAAGGAAGAGAAAAAATGTGCTAAGAGGGACATAACCAAAAAAGGTACAGGAGTTCATCATGTCAACATGGTATGGCTAAAGCATATTTCATTTAGGAGTTGAAAGGTATGGGCTGCTGAAAGAAAAAGGCAAGGCACTGCTGTTTGAGAATATTTTATTTATCATCATCATTATTATTATCAATATATTATTATATATCTATATATTATTGATATTATATATATTATATATTATATATTATATTGAGAATATTTTATGATGATGATGATGATGATGACGACAATGTTATTATGTGACATCATCCTAACCTCCAAGGCATTCCTCTTCTCTTACCTGTTTTCTTTCTCTAAGTGCTACTGCTTTTCTATTCTTCCCTCTCTTGGCTAATACCATTGCCATCCACTCAACTGCTCAGGCAAAAAATAAATAAAATAAAGTAAAACAAACTAAAATAAAAAAAATAAAAGTTATCCTTGACTTTTCCCTTTCCTTTCCCACCACACATCCCTACCTTTCCTTTTCTAGATTAGACAGCCACCTTCTTGATTCTGAAACAACTCTTACTAATCTCCCTGCTTCCAGTTTTGTACCATCTTCCAACATCCATCTATTTTCCATAATGTTGTCAGAGTCATCTTCCTGATACCCAAATCACATCACATTTTGTTACTTCTTTAATCTTTCTAACACCTACCTGTGAATTTCTGGTTAGGACCCAAACTACTAGTGTGCTATCCCAGGCTCTTCAGGGCAGTCCTGTTGCTACCTCTTAACAACCATCTCTTGCCATTCCTATTCCATACACTGAAAACTCCATTCTTGTTAATCTTCCCCACTTCTCAGAATGGCCACCTTCTAATGTCCAGTCCTTGGCTTGGCTGCCTTCTCTTCCCTTGCAAGGCTAAGCTCAGGAATAGTCTCTTCTAGGAAATCTTTTGTCATTCCAAAGGCTGGGCAAAGGGACTATCCAACATTGTCCCACAGCTTTTTCTACATAGCTCATCATAAAAAGGGAACTATGATATTCATTTATCTCCAAGCCCTGGAATAGTCCTGGCATGTAATAGGCATAAATTAATGTTTGCTGAATGCATAATTAAATGCATGCCAGACAATCTACGGGGCTCCTGAATAACAAAGAAATATAAAATGGGCTGACTACTTTCAAAGAGCTAACAGTTTATTATATTTGGTTGTGGATTTCTCTGATAGTTTATATAATGATGTAAGTTCCTTGAATAAAGATGCTTTTGAATTATGACTTGAACAGCCCTAATGTTTCATTTGTACTTAAATTTGAAGGAAGTTGTTTATTTCTGAGTTGGATTTGAACACCATTTGATACATATTACCAAATTCAAACGATCCAACCCGCCTTTCAATTAAGTGAAAGGAGCAATGACTTACAGGAACTGTAAATGTATTAAAAATGTCACAATCACTTTATTTATAGAGCAACATAAAAATGTAATTCAGGTACTTTAAAAAAAATTGACACAGACTAAGCAAAAAGATGAGCCAGAGGGGATTACTTAGTGATCTAAAACTCAGCTTTGCAATATCTCGAACCTCAGCTTCAAATCCAGCCTGGGTCAAGACAACCTGTTATTCTCCAGAGACCAAGCTCTGCCTATCTTTTAGTTCACTGTGTGTGTTTTTCATATTGCTTGAGGACTCCATGTACTTAAAAAACCTCACAGAATTTTCTTATAAATGATAATGCTATCCCTAATAAGCTTAGCCAAACTCAGAGAGCTTCTTGATATGTAACTGGCAGCTCTGGATAATGCCCTGGGGTTGTTAGCCATTCTACAAAAATCAAATTCAGTCAACACTTCAGAACTTGAGTTTGCTAGGAAGTTACCTCATGCCACCTTTTCTGCTCACCCAATGTCCTATTATAAAATGAGTGTCTAATTACAGTTAACTGATTTTACATGAGTAATAGTCTGTTACTTAAAAACAGTGAGAAACATGTCTTTGTTTTTTCAAGCATATAGGGGGAGTGACCCCATCAGGTTTCTCACTTCTATGCTTCCAACCTTTTGTGTGCTATCCACATGACTACAAACAGGATAGAAGGAGACATCTGCATAACTTGAAATTTTATGATTGATAAGCATTGTCTTGTCAGTTGAAGATGTGTGCATGACAAGTATTTATGATATAAGGAGATTTCCAGTTATAGAGAAATAGAGTTTAGTCTGATAAAGGACTTTCAAGATTCTAAGCACCATTTCCTTCAGGGCAAGAGGATTAGTGTTGATATTTCAGAACACAGTCTTATTATATTATGAATCCACTTATTAAGTGGATAAAGAGAAGACATTTGGCTCTCAGCATACTAACACACACACACACACAAGTGCAAAAACACATATTTAGAGAATTCAGAGTCACTGTATAGAGAGGGCTAATGAACAGGGACAGGAAGGGCCATCAGGCCTCAAGGGAATAGAAGCGGAGAAATTAAACAATTGTCTGACTGATTCACAATTATCTATCAGCCAAGGAGGAAGGGATACAAAGGAGCTTTCAACCATGCACCAACAAAACTGTATTTAAAGTTAGGCCAAACAACTTGTGATCTTAGAAGAGAGATGGAGAATCTTAAAGGTGGACATATATCAATGAGATGAGCAAACTGAATTTCAGGCCATGAGGATGTTTGGATTCAATTTGACCATTTTCCTGAGGCTTTTCAAAGGAATAACAAAGCAAGCAACTCTTTGGAAAATCATACCCACCTCAAACTAAAAAGATTCATATTCTTCCCTCAAGTGTTCCAACCGATTTCTGAAGGTACTTTTGAATAGGACAGAGCCGAGTGTCCCTTGCTGTGTTGAGAAGACTGAAGTGAGCTTGCAGAAATAGAACATTTTACCAGCCTGAAAACTTTTTTAGGTGAAGGCAAGTGGGGAAAATCACTTCCATTGGACACCGTAACACATGAGATCAAACTAAGGCTCTTCTTCAGAAAACGTTTGGAAAATAGTGCAAGGACAAAATGGAGTCCAGGGAGTATAGTGAAAGGCTTTGACTTGGAGATGGATCAGGAATAATTGTATTGAGTATCTGCAGGCATATATCCATGCTCGCTGGGTATCGGGGATGTGTAGGCATGTGTATCAGTCCATAAATTTACCAGTGAAGCCCAGGTGATCTTTATTTTTTGTTTTATTTATGATTTCTTTTACACCAGCCATCTCTTACCACAAGGTTACTTTCCGTCTTCCATTCCCTGTAATGGACCTAGAAAGTATTTGCAACTTCCCAGAAATGGCTTAATCCCGGGTGTAGTGGGCAGAATGCCACCTCCCTCCCAAATATAAACATACTAATCCAAGGAATATGAATGTTACTTTACATGGTAATTTTGTAGGTATGATTAATTAAAGACCTTGAGATGAGGAGATTATCATAAATTACATTGGTGAGCCCAATATAATCACAAATTCCACCAAAGGTGGAAGAGGGTAGTATACCATTTAGTGAAGGAGATGTAACAACATTTAAGTAGAGGTCAGCATAATGTGGTGCTGAAGGTCAGTGAAAACACATAGCCTCTGGAAGTTGCAAAAGGCAAGGAAAGCTTCTCTTCTGGAGTCTCCAGGAGAGATGCAGCCCTGTTGAACCATTTAAGACATCTCACCTTCAGAAACATAAGGTAATATATTCACGTTGTTTAAGCCACAAAATTTGTGGTAATTTATTACAGCAGCAATTGGAAACTAATACATTAGGTGAGACTCTTCTCAGATATTCTTGCACAGAAATATCATATTTTGACCATTCATTTTCTTGGCATTCATTTGTCATTCACCTTCTCATTTGCCTTGTGTTGACGGCTGTTATATTCTTCTTCTTCTAGGATCTGGATCCTGTCTTAAAACTGAATGGGAAGACATAGAAGGGATAAGGATAGAACTATGCCAAGCCTATGGGTAGGGCCCACAAGAAAGAAGGTCATTTCTGCTTAGGAAAATGATTGCAGATACTTTCTCAAATGGAAATTTGAAAGGTGTTTTATTAGTTGTCAAGTGGAAATAAAAGATGAGAAAAAACATCACTACAGGAAGGGAGAGTAGAATGAGAAAAACTTCAGATGCTGAAACAGGTACATATGTTTTGCTGGAAATGTAAGGGTGTTGGTATCCATGTTGATAGAGACAAAACAGAAGGTCTAAGTTGAGAACATAAGGTCAGAGTTTTACCTTGTGAGTAATAGGTAATATTAATAACAATAGCATTAGCTTTTGATCTGTTTTTTTTTTTTTTAAGATTTTATCCATTTATTTGACAGAGAGAGATCACATGTAGGCAGAGAGGCAGGCAGAGAGAGAGGAGGAAGCAGGCTCCCCGCTGAGCAGAGAGCCCGATGCGGGACTCAATCCCGGGACCCCGAGATCATGACCTGAGCCGAAGGCAGCAGCCTATCCCACTGAGCCACCTAGGCGCCCCAGCTTTTGATCTGTTTTTTAGGAAACTCATTGGGCAGTAAGCCAGAGTGAGAGAGACTAGTTAAAAAGTTAAAAGGCTATGGTAATGGTCTAAGCCAAAGTTAATGCAGACCAGTCTAAGATACCAGCATTAAGAGATGGGGAGAACGATATTGAATAAAGAGGTAGTAAGAAGGTAGATTCAGCTGGACTTGATGACTGATTGGATAAAACAAGAAGAGAAATGGTGGCATTCAGGTGGAATCTGAATTTGTGGCTCAGGTGTCTTAGGTAATGCTTTGCAAAAGTGGACATGTAGAAGGAGAGACAGCTCAATGGACACAGATAATGACTTAATCTCTACTTACAATTCTCAATTTTATGTATTCTTCCAGATTCTCTCTAATTCCTTTATGAAATAACATGTATGTTGTCTTGAGAGGAGGGAACATATTTTCTATCTTTAGCATTTCCCTTGCTTACCATAATGCTGGACACATGATAAATTCTTGTTGATCTGAAAAGAATATTGTGCTCAGCAAGAAAGATGTGTGTTTTGAATCCAATTCAGATGTGGTGCTTGGGGTTTAAAATTATCCTGAAGGTCAATCAACATAGCTCCAGGCAAAGGCATATCTCTTAGAAATGGATTAATGAACTATTGATGTTAGGATTTTTCTTCTAGCATGATGTATTATCTTTAGTATTAAGGAAAAGAAACAATTCCTCTTGTACTCTGTTACTTTGATTTTGGGCATAACTCCTGAACAGGGTGGAATTTCAGTATCTTTATTGTGAATCTTGGAAATAAAACAAGGGTTTTTGAGGACCTACTGTGTTCATGGAGTTCCTCTGACATAGAGAAAGAGGTATTTTTTTTTTTTACTCTATTAAAAATCAAATCAAATTTCTGCTAGGTTGATCAAATTCTCTGCTGTACAGTTAATGACTACAAATTTAAAATACTGAACTACAAACACCACAGCTAATCCAGTCACAGTGGTAGACATGACAGAATGAAAGAAATTTTAATTCTCCCAAAGTTGAACCTACTTAGCCAAATGGATTTTTATTCTGATTTGAATCATATACTATCCCAATTCATCAGTTAATATACCAGTTTATTTTGGCTCTGTATTCAATTTTGGAGGAGAAAGCATCCTAAATTTTTCTTATTCTAATATCAAATGGGAGTAAGACCTTCAACAAAGAGCACTGCGGACTGAGTACTGTTATGGTCTGAGTTATTATACTGAAAATAATATGCTAGAAAAACCTCAACACCACAGCAACACACTCAGGGGCCGAAGCAGGTTAGAGTCCTAATTATATGGTAATATGCCGAACGAACATGGTGTCATGGCATTTGAGGAAAACAGCTGGCGAGAATTTTCTGGATGCTTTCATTGTGTTTTCTTGGCATCAAGCAATAACAAAGTACAGGTCAAGTTGTAGAAGTTTATTATTAACCTATGGTAACCAGCAAAGAAAATGGTGATACCTCCCGGTGCAGAATATATTGGCAAATACTGTTTTCAAGATTTAATCTTATAACCCGAGTTAGTAATTGTTTCACTATTCCTTGAGCATGAAGAACTCAGAGAGTAAATGATTTATTGTTCTGACAACATAGAACAAATTTTAATGTTTTGAAAAAAAATGAGACCTATTAATCCTGGTGTGTGTTACTCTTAAATCCAAGGAAATGAAGAAACATTGATCTAATTTCTGCCTTTCCAGAATGAAAGTATACATTAACCACAGAGCACTCAGCAGCATACACAACCAGCACCCTCAGAGACACTTAGCCTGACATCAGAATTGTGTTCTGCCAGCTAAATACTGATTCCCTCTTGGTATTATGCAATTTATTTCAAACAGATTGTTTGATCCAGCAGCTAAGAAGTCAGATGAAAATCCTCAGTAAGGACGTGCTGAAATAAAGGGCCAGGTACAGGCAAAAAAGGCCAGGCACAGAAAAAGGCAGAAACAGGAAGAGCAAGTACCAATTGCTTTTAGCCATGCCCAAAAGTTATCCGACTTTTTTGTCAAATGCAAATTCTGATTCAGAAGATCTGAGAACAGGTTATTCTAACAAGCTATGGGGATGTGCTGCTTATCCCAGGAATGCACTCTGAGTACCAAGAGGACCACTTTTCTGGCATTTGAGGATGGCCAAACCACCACAGTATACCTGCACTTGTATATCAGCCTCCAATTTTTCCTTCATGTTCCCTTTTGTGAGAAAGAATTTTGTTTCTCTGTAATATCATTTCATTTGTTTGTGTTTGTGTGTGTGAGGGGGGGTTGTTTGTTTGTTTGTTTGTTTTTGGTCCTTTATTATGTGTGCTACGCTATCTACTGGCCTGGTTTTTGGACAAAAAATAAACGCAATGTCCTGAAACCATCCCTTCCTTTAACACAGTTTCCCAATTAGACTATGAAGCAGGCATTGCCCTTTTTGCCAGTCACCTGATAACCTAGACTAGGACTTCCTACCTACCCTCGAAAAAGAGAAAAAGGAGAGTAAAGGACAGAATCCTGCAAAAATTAAGCCAGTGAAGAGGAAGGAAAAAACCTCCAAAAAACAAATCAAACAAACAAACAGACAAAAAAACAAAAAACAAAACAAAACAAAAAAAACCAAAACGCTGCCAGCCTCCACGGAGGAGAGTACTGTGATGATTAAAAGCAATTTTAAAATGTCTAAGAAACATCCTTCACGCTTCAGTTCTCCCATGAGAAAGACTGGATCATACCAGAAGGTCTGCCTCTTGTGGGGGATTCAAGTCTGTCTCTGCTGCTGTCTAAATATTTCTTCAGCTGAGGAAGAAACATTTCCTGTAAATCTTATGCATAAAAGCCAGACTCTTGTGCCAACTAGGAAGACAGAGGGAAAAATAAGGAGTAGGGTAAGGGTGAGGAAGGGAAGAGGCACTTCACCACCTGTTTCCTCTCTTAAGAGATACTCCTTCCACTAGAAGGAAAACATCCAAGCCAGCTCTTTACCTTCCCCTTATACCATTTCTGCCAGGAAAAAAAAAAAAAAAAAAAAAAAAAAAAAAAAAAGAAGGAAGGAAGGAAGGAAGGAAGGAAGGAAAAAAGGAGTTAAAAAAAAAAAAAAACAGTAAAGGAATTAAATAACTATTGTATTACTCAGAAGGCAAGAGTAGTGTAACACAATGGCAGTCAGCTTACCCAGATTTGTAGAGTGCTTTTATAAACATTTGACATTTATTCCTAAGTATACATTGCTGTGGCTCACATGAGGGGTCCACATTTGCAAAAGGGAGTGTATCATGCATTCCAAAGGGCCTCAGTCTCCATCACTGTGACAAGGGCAGTGTAGGCAGAAGGGGTTTGCCACTTTCTGCTTCCCGGTCAGCATCTGTCAAATGGGGATCCTCACAGGAAAAGCAAGCCTAGCTATCACGCAGGAATCACGATGATGGAGTTTGTGAATAACAAGGGAAGTACTTACTGTCACCACCATCATTACAACTGCTGCCCATCTAGAGGGAGGTCAGTTACCTCGGAAAAGCGGAGTAGGGGAAGCAACATTGGGCATGAGAAAGCCAAAGACCTGGGGAGAAGGGGAATCAAACACCAGGCAGCTGACTGCCCTTTTAAAAAAGTGGATACATTTCATTTCAGTGGGAGACTGCCTGTGGTCTGCGTGCAGCAGGCTCCTCCGTACTTGCCCGCCCCCCTCGGCTGTTTTCCTGCTCACATATTAGGTTCGTGCATCAGACATCCCTGATTCTCTGTCTTCCATAAGCCGACGGAAAGCAAAACAAAATCAAGCAGGGCAGGAGAAAAGAAAACAGAAAAAAAAGAAAAGAAAAAAACAAAAACAAACAAACAAAAAAGCCTAACTCTCAATACTTCAATACAAGGGAAGACAGAGATGGGGCATAGGAGAAGAGATTAGAATATGTATTAAACTCTCCCCTAACCTCAAGTATGGTGCTTTTGTATATTACCAGACTTTCTCCTGAGTAAGAGAATGTACTTTGCCCCATGACCACAAGCAAGGTGGGCTGCATAATAAGAATATGAGGGGATAGCAATTCTGGAGATATAAAAGGTACAAATTCAAAAGAAGAAATGAGAGAAAACATGGGAACGAAGAATAAAATAAAAGATTAGCAAGAGCCAGAGGAAGATAAAAGAAAGCACAAGAGAAAAGTGGTTCATTTGTAGAATTGATACATTAAATTCTAAAACATAGTCCCAGGTTTCAAAGGCATCAAGGGAATTTTAAAAGAGGGCAAACCTACCAGGAATCTGGCTAGATTATATAATATGTGTAGCTGACTTGAGAGCAAGAATAAGAAAAGCTACCATTTGATGAACTCCTACTATGTGTCCGGTATTCTCTTGGGGCTTTACATTAATTAAATCCGTAGAGGCTGCTCAGAAAGCTCAAATTCACTGAACTTTCTTCCCCATCCCCACTACAGCCCTCACTTTCTCTACGGTTTGAAATTGCAATTGAAAGTTAGTCCTTGATTTCTCCTGGTACAATATAGGAATGTAAAGTATAATGGCACATTTTTCAGAAATAATTTAGCCTGGGTTAGCCATCAGATAGCTGAGAGAAGGTAAGGTTAGTGATAAAATGGAGATGAGAACAACAGAGATATTGGGAATAGACAGCATTCTTGTAATTGAGGATCTGGAGTTCTGAAATAGGAGATGCATAACTATAGGAACCCATTTCCTGGTCCTTCATTTTATCTGGAGCTGGTGCCCAGGTACGTACAAGAGGAATTTTAGAATTAATAATAAATATATACCTCTGAGGAAAGACTGGAACCTTGCTTTTGTGATAATTCAGAATATTTCCAGGATTCTGAAAGAGTCCATAGTAAGAGTGGGGGCAGTCAGATGTCTTCACTAAAACTAATTTAAACACACATACACAACCTCCTTGAGGATCTGGCTTTGTTGAGTTGCAAGGATGTTACAGGTCATCTATTCTAATCTCACCTCATTTCATAGGTGGGGAAATCATGGCACAGTGAGATCAAGTGGCTTGCTTAAGCCACGTCATGTAGCAGTTAGCAGCACACCTGAAATAGATGTCTGATGACATTCACCCAATGTTCTCAACACTACTCACCATATCAAACAGCTCTACATAGCACCAAAGAAAGTATACTTTGGAGTGAAATTAAACAGAGCTCATGGGGAAGTATGTAGTCAGAGGTACTGATGCACTTAACCCTTATTGTGTTATAGCACTTACCTCGTTCTAGCTGGGCATGTAGGAAAATAGTTATTTAGAGTCTGGCTGGCTTTCACAAAGTTCTGTCCCTGGCAATGTATATGCTTTTCTTTCCCAATCTATACTGAAGCTCAGGAGCAAAGATTCTCCTGATTTTAGGCATTGGTTTTGGAGAAAATAGGGCAGAGAATGAAAAATGTATTATTGAGCATGCCCTTTGTGCCACGAACCATTGTTGGTACTTACTTAATTCATACACCTATCTTGCCTTTTGGAAGGTAAGGTAAGGTAGAGCATTTGTTTTATGGCTCACTGTTAGCACTAAGAAGAGTAGGGGTTTAATAAATACTTGTTCAATGAAAAAATGAGCAGTTCACTAAGCTGGGTACCAAAAAGTGAGCAGTTCACTAAGCTGGGTACCATTCTCTTGGTACTGTTAAAGTGGCCAAAATTCAGAAAGATTAAATTTCCTGGACATCCTGGTTTGAAGGTTAAATACTAGGTAGAGCTTGAACTTAAATCTGAGCTATTACCAAGTCTCCAATTCTGTCTACCATGTTACACTGGTAAAAGGAGCAATGGATTATACTCAGTTCATTAGCCTCATGGCTTAACAGGTTCAGAGGTGAAGCATCTATACTAAGCAAAAATATGTTGATTTGATTGTCCCCAGTCTATGATGTGATGACCATCTTCCCTGCCCTTTTACCAACTTAAGTCTTATTGGAAAAAATAAAGCACATCTTGCAGCCTGCAGATATAAAAGATCATAAAAGATCTCAGCCAATTGCATGTGCTGAGATAATTTCTAATGATCAAGGGCAGCACCATGTCTTGGCCAAAGATCTTATTCTCCAGGGACGCCTGGGTGGCTCAGTTGGTTAAGTGGCTGCCTTCAGTTCAGGTCATGATCCCAGGGTCCTGGGATCGAGTCCCACATCGGGCTCCTTGCTTGGCAGGGAGCCTGCTTCTCCCTCTGCCTCTGCCTGCCTCTCTGTCTGCCTGTGCTTGCTCGTGCTCTCTCCCTCTGTCTCTGGCAAATAAATAAATAAAATCTTAAAAAAAAAAAATCTTATTCTCCAGACCTTCCAAAAGGTGAGTAGTGTGACCATGGACCAGTCATTCAACATTTCTGATTCTCGCTTTCTTTACCTGTAGTTTCTGAGGTGTGGAAGAAGATAAATGTTAGTAAGAGCCATTCCAGAGCTAATATTCTATGATTTCTTTTCCCTCAACCACAATCAGGCAGCTCACATTTTGAGAATCAAGAAAATGTGAATTTTACTTTGCTTTCTCTCTCCTCAAGGAATCTAATATATTTTTTATAATTGTTACATATTTTTCTGTAGAGCCTACTCAGGGACATTATGAATTGGGGAAAGAACGGAATATGTTTGTCCTTGCCTAGTCACATGAACACTTAAGATTGTTTTCAATGGTGATTCCCTGTTCATCAGATAATTTTTAAAATATTTTATTTATTTATTTGAAAGAGAGAGTGAGAGAATGAGCAAGAGAGAGAGAGCACAAACAGAGGGAGAGGCAGAGGAAGTGGGAGAAGTAGACTCACCACTGAACAGGGAGCCCAACATAGGGCTGGATCCCAGGATGGTGGGGATGAGCCAGAATGAGCCAAAGACAGACCCTTGAACAACTGAGCCCCCCCGGGTCCACCTAGGATAAATTTTTCTATGTCTTTACCCCTTCTTTACTTTTAAAGTTATTATTTTGATCAGGTAGATTTTTTTAGTTTCACTCATTTACACTTAAGGTTAAAAAAATGTAACATGTTTGCTATAGTTGTAGGTTTATTATAGATGAAAACATGACAAATGTGAACTGTAGTTACTGCCACTGAGCAGGTTTAGCCAGAAATTAGAAAATTTATTAATTTTCCATGACTCAGGATTATGGGTTTTGACCATGACCTATACTGGAGAGGCAACAAATGTCAATTAAGTGAAGTGGCTTAAGAAAAACAACAACAACAACAAAGTGATGAAGAACAAGTAGCATGCCCTCCATGTTGGGAGTGGTAACAGGAACTTAATAGAGAATGTGGTTGAATGAAGACCACAATTCCTGTCTAAAGCTTACTGAGTTTAGCCAAATGTTGTCATGCATACTTGTTGGTCTAGTGTATCTAAATCTTATTATGATTTTTTAAGAAAAGCCATAAATCGTGAACTTACTATGAAAGGTGCCAGTTTTTAATATTAGCTCCATTTCTAAAAGTAAACAAAAACTGTATAGGCCAAATAAAATATATAGTTTTGGAATGAATTTGGATAGGGAAATGCTAGTTTGAGTACTCAGATTTAGAAAGATCTGTTTCTGAGAATTAATGTTTCCTTCTTGAGCAGCAGAATATATATCTGTGTGTATATATGACTTAGCAAGTAACTTCTAGACACTAAAAATAGGAGCATGGGAGAGAGGATATATTGATGAAATAATTTATGATCTCATGGGAAACAAAGTGGAGTTCCCATGATACATTAGATTGTTCTGTTAGACAAAATCTACCCAAGTCTATTCTGGGATGTTTCTCTAGAAATAAATAAAGACAGAGAAATGATCTGCTAAGGGTAGGAAGATGGCTAAGATTAGTTCCTGTGGATAGAGGACGAAGTGCCCTGAAATGTGGTGGAGATGTGTGCCAATGGTTTCAACAAGAAAAGCCCCTCTTAAAAGTTGAAAGATCAAGGACTAAGACAGTAGTGTTACAAACCAGACTGTAAACACAGATATATCCCCAAGCCAATGCTAACTTCTTGAGCACGTTTCTCTTAAACAATGAATGCTCTAGTGTACAAGTTAAATTTTTCTACACATTTATAATTTTAAAAATAGTTTCCCAATGTTTTAGTGGTATGATATATATGCACATATAGTTTCTTCAAGTACTATTGTTGGGGAGAGTAACTGACAAGAGAACAAAAGAAGACCTACCCTTCTCCTCCCTCTCAGCTTAAACAAAAGTGTCTGCCACCCAGGGCCTCTCTGACCCACCAGCAACAAGGGTGCAGTGAGCCATGGCACAGCAAAATATGACAGAAGAGAGGAAATACTAAGTAGAAGAGATGGTTGAGCCGAAGAAGCAGGAGAGCAGGTTGCACAAATCCCTCCTATCTCAGAAACATTAAGAAATAATCAGGAAAAAAAAAAAGTGATCAGAAAGTGATGGTAACCATATAGTTAGGTTATTGTCATATATTGAGATAATAGAGACCCAGCTGGAGTTAGATTAATTTTCTGTCCCTCATTTATCTACTAAATTTTAAAAATTCTAAATATTATATCTTTTTAAAATTAAATCTATTTTTTTCAGTGTTCCAAAATTTATTGTTTATGCACCACATCCAGTACTCCATGCAATACATGCCCTCTATAATAGCCACCATCGGGCTCACTCTCCATCCCCGCCAAAACCCTCACTTTGTTTCTCATAGTCCACAGTCTCTCATGGTTTGTCTCCCCCTTTGATTTCCCCCAACTCACTTCTCTTCTCCATCTCCCAATGTCTTCAGTGTTATTCCTTATGCTCCACAAGTAAGTGAAACCATATAATAATTGACTCTCTGCTTGACTTATTTCACTCAGCATAATCTCTTCCAGGCCCATCCACGTTGATGCAAAAGTTGGATATTCATCCTTTCTGATGGAGGCATAATACTCCATTGTATATATGGAACATATCTTCTTTATCCATTCATCCATTGAAGGACATCTTTGTTCTTTCCACAGTTTGGTGACTGTGGCCATTACTGCTATGAGCATTAGGGTACAGGTGACCCTTCTTTTCACTACATCTGTATCTTTGGGGTAAATACCCAGCAGGGCAATTGCAGGGTCATAGGGTAGCTCTATTTTTAATTTCTTAAGGAATCTCCACACTGTTTTCCAAAGTGGCTGCAACAACTTGCATTTCCACCAAAAGTGTAAGAGGGTTCCCCTTTCTCCACATCCTCTCCAACACTTGTTGTTTACTGTCTTATTGATTTCGGCCATTCTCATTGGTCAATAACCTCTTCGACATCAGCCACAGCAACTTCTTTCAAGATATGTCTCCAAAGGCAAAGGAAACAAAAGTGAAAATGAACCTTTGGGACTTCATCAAGATCAAAAGCTTCTGCACAGCAAAGGAAATAGTCAACAAAACAAAGAGGTAACTCACAGAATGAGAGAAGATATTCACAAATGACACTACAGCAAAGGGCTGATATCCAAGATCTATAAAGAACTCCTCAAACTCAACACACACAAAACAGATAATCACGTTAAAAAATGTGCAAAGGCATGAACAGACACTTCTCCAAAGAAGACATACAAATAGCTAACAGACACATGAAAAAATGTTCACAATCATTAGCCAAATATTATATCTATTATGAAAGAAGATTCTAAATATAAGTATTACTTTTCATGCAATACAAGCAATTTTCCTGTTATCTCCTCTGAATCTTACTAACAAAACTGACATGCTTGCAGAGTTGAATCCTTTTTCTAAAGTAACATATTTTAAGAATGAACCTTGAAGATGAAAGAAATGTAAGGAGATGTGATTATCTTTAGCACACAGTGAAAAGCAATAGTACTTATAGTGCTTTTCTGTATAGCAGTTTCCTTACTAACACACCACACTCTACTCCCCTTGGTATTCCCATATTCCTATCTATCCTGAGAGTTAAAGAAAACATGGATATTACTCCATCTAAAGACACAAAGGCATTTCTCTAAGTTTCTATTGCTGGGTGAACTGAACCCAGGCCTTGAGTTTCCTTTGAATCCAATAGTGGAGCTTTGTTAATTTGCCCAGAAATCTTGATATTATGTTCCCATCTCTTAAACCCTTATTTTAGGATAAAGGTATCAAAGGGAAGATATGAATTAATAATTAAGAAGAATCACTTTAACAAGGCCTATATCTAAGAATCACCATCGGTGAAATGTAGATAGTATGTAGGATAAGACAACCTCAGAAATATTCTCAGAGTTCTAAGAAGGAAGGATATGCAAACTTACTCTGGCAGCTCTCATGCTAGACAATGCATGTGCTATGAAGTTACCATCTCTCTCTTTCCCTCTTCCTTACAGCACAGAGTAACAGATGGGCTATCTCAACTAAAAATGTCAGCACTTTATTGACCAAGCTTCTACTGGATTTCATAACAGCAATATGTGAATTATGATTTCTCTTTTCAGGAACGAAGGGGGCATAATTATCATTTGGGAAAACTTGCTTGTTTTTTTTCATGCTGCCATTTCAAATGTTATTCCATTTTTAAGACACTTGTATTTTTCTCATTCTACAATATTGTCCTATATAAGAAGTATTTCCTTTCTAACTCATAATTCAATGCTCAGATTATTAGACCATACCACCTGCTATAGGGTGACACGCATCTCATTAAAGATAGCTGCCATTATTAATGATCAAGCACAGTTCAATGAGTACAGTAAAAACTTTAAACATAAGCATAAAGCAAAACGCTAAAGATAAATTAGGGCTGCAGTGAAACTCAGCTTCAATAAAGCATCTGGCTGAAATATCTATATTCGGCTTCAGTCTAATACACTAGAAAATATTAACGATGGGCCTTCCAGAGAACAAATATTCAAACTTTTATCTCTCACTCATCCTCCACATAAACCTAAACCTAAATCTTAAAACATACCTAAAACCTTTAATGGGAACTCTAATAAATTAATAGAATTCATCTTTTTTGTGGGGCACATCTTATGAATCTGATATTATCCGCTTTAGCATGGTATTAGAAGTGTGTTAAATATTTTAAATGACTCAATTCAAATTTCCCTTCTGCTTTCATATTGAGTAAAATAACGAAAGCATTTCTCAAGATAATATTGTTCATTGTTTACCATTGTTTACCCCAAATGTGAGAAAGGGTCTAATTTATGACATTATGCTACAGTATTTCCTTATCTTATTAAATGATGCCATTTTCTGCCTTTCTCACCCAAACAGCATCTGCTAGTCACAAAACTAGAAACACATCTTTTAATTAAATGCTTATTATATTTTCCCTAGGGACAATGGATTGTAGAATTACTTTTTCAAGATTTACTGTTTCCTTTCCCTTTATCTCAAGCCCCAATATACATTCAACATGTCCTCTGAAGTAACAGCCGCCCATCTGGCTGAGAAGTGATGGACACGGCTCCTTAATCACACCATACACTCCATTCTTGGCACCTCCATGCCCGAAAGATATCAACAAATTGGATGGAATTCAGAGAACAGCAAGAAAAATGATTAAAGAGATGGAGGCACTGACTTATGAGGAAAGATGAAAGGATGAAATCTGTATAGCTTGGCAAAGCAACAACTGAGGTGCCGTATGATAACTGTCTACAAGTGTTTGAAGAAATGTAAACACCAAGAGAGGAGAGGGAACGTTTTAGGATGGTCTACAGAATAAGCAGAGCAAAAGAACAGAATTGAAGAAACGGGAGAGATTTCCTAAGAGGGGGTGTTTGCCATCAGTTGCAGATTCTGATAAATAACAAAGTGAGGTCTAAAGAGAACGAGTTGCATCTCCTACTTTTAGGTTGCAATCGTGGTTGACCCACATGGAGAAAATGGCAATCTGTTTGCTTGTACACATATAATATCTGTGCTATCTTGTTCAGTTTACCAAGTGCTTCCACATGCATCATCTCACTAAATTAACAGAACGACCTCATGCCTTTGCCAATTAATCTTAAATAAGAAAAAGCTTAAGTTTCCTTCTTCACAGGTATCAAGGCAAACAGGAAATTGCATGCAAAACATGCATAACTCTGAGTTGATAATCTGTTTGCTCTCCCAATGCTCTATCTTCTAGATTTCCAATACAATGTAGACTACACTCACTCACAATCTAGAAAAAGCATTTAGAGATATGTTGAAAGCAACAGTCCTCATCCTACCTGTTCTCTTGCTGTTTTTTGCTGCAATAGATTGGTTATGAAGTATTACCTGAGGAAAATCTTTTAATGGTATAGATGACCTGGTGTGAAAATGATTCCCATTTGGTTACTTTCTTCCCTTGGGTGATGGGTTCCATCATGCCTTGACTCCCTCATTCTGTCAGCTGCAGCCCTCAGATCATTCATTAATGCAAATTGTTGAGATCCACTTAATATGATACTCCACACCTTCCAAGAATCTTAGTTGGATAATGTGAATCAAATTTTTTAAAGAAATGCAGTTCAAATGTGCTAAGAGATATTGTTTGTGTTTTATTGATTGGTTCCAGGTTTTGAATCCTTTCAGACACCTACCACATGTGAGATTTCCAATAGAGATCTACTAAGAGAATAATCCAGTTATGAACATTATTGTTTCTAACTAGAGCTTTGAGCCCAAATCCCCATTGATGAACTGGTCTGGAATATGTATGAGTTGTGAAGAAACTTCTGCATAGATAAGAGTCTGAACTACGGTCTCTGTGTCATGCTTCCTTTCCCTGGTCCACATAATGATTTCCTATTGTTTTTTCTAAGTTACTGCTGGAAAGAAGGACACATTTCTTACCCATTAGGAAACCCCAAAGTACCTATACCATAACATCTATTGGGGAAGAAGTAAAAGAATCAATCCCAAAGTAAGTAATCCGGTGAGAACAAAAAGATCTTACCCAAATCAGGAGAATCTTCCTTGTAGAACTAAGAACTCTTAGAAAGTTTTCTCTTCATCCTAAAATTTGTGGATGTCTGCACAAATGTGCGCCCTTGATCTAGAACATATAAAAACCTCTAGGGGAGTATAAGGAGGTTGGGGGTGGGAAAACATTAGCCTTCACTTTCAAAAACACAGGAATTAACCTAAATACAAAAAAGAGTTTAGCAAGGGATGGTTTTGACATGACAATACTTCTGAGATGCTATCATTAAAATAGTGACATATACTTTAAAGTCAGCTCTACCTGTTAGATATTAGATGCCTGCAAGTTTTTGAGTGTGTATTTTCTAGAGCAGTATGTCTCAAACTTCAATGTATATATGAATCATTTAGGTATCTTGTTAACATGTAGGTTTTGATATAATAAGACTGGACTACAGCCCGAAATGTTGAATTTCTAATAAGTTCTCAGATTACGCCATTGTTATTAGTCCTTGTAGTACATTTAGAATAGTAAGATTCTATAGGGCATTTTCATTCTAGCTATATGACATAGCAGTTTAAAAAAAATGGCTACAGACTAGACACATATATTTCAGAGAAAATTTATATTTGAAATGAAATTCTTAATTTCATATGGTATTAACAGAATACATTCAGGTAATAAAACACCCCACCTTCCTGCACATACACATGTTCTTGCTCTCTCTCTCAAAAAAAAAAAAAAAAAAAAAAAAAAGCAGACACTTTTATTTGTAGTTTTATTTACATTAAGATTTTATGGGCGCCTGGGTG
>NW_026739520.1:0-21862 GCF_022355385.1 Mustela nigripes
GGGTCAGGCTCAGTGTTAGGGTGACGGTTAGGTTTAGGGTCAGGCAGGGTCATGGTCAGATTTAGGGTCAGGTTCAAGTTTTGGTTGGGGGCAGGTTCATTTCAGGGTCAGTGATAGTTTTGGGACAGTTTTAGTGTCAGGGTTAGGGTCAGGGTCAGGGTTAGGTTCATGGTTAGCTTTATGTTTCGGTTCTGTTTTATGAGTAGGTTCTGGATCAGGCTTAGTTTTAGGGTTACGATTCTGTTCAGGATCACGGATTGGGTCAGAGTTAGGGTTATGATCAGGGTCAGGTTAGGGTCAGGATTATTGTTAAAGTGGGGTTAATGTTAGGGTTAGAGGTAAGTTGAGGGTTAGGGTTAGACCAGGTTAGGATCAGTGTCAGGGACAATGTTAGGTTTTTAGTTTTAGGGTTAGGTTCAGTGTTAGGTTTCGGGTCAGGGCCCGTGTTAGTGTCAGGGTCAGGGTTATGTTTAGGGTTAGAGTTAGGGTCAGGCTCACATTCAGTATCAGGTTTAGTGTTAGGGTCAGGGTCAGGGTCACTGTTAGGGTCAGGGTTAGGTTTATGGTCTTTGCCAGGATCAGGGTCAAGGTGAAGTCTTGGGCCAGTGTCAGTTTCCGGTCAGGAGCAGATATGGTTTAAAGTCCACATTCAGGTCAGCGACAGGGTTATGTAGTGGTCAGTGTTAGGGTTTTGGATCAGGGCCAGGTTCAGGTATAGGGTCAGGGTCTGGTATAGGCAAAGTTCAGGGTTAGGGTTATGATCATAGTCAGGTATAGGGTAGGGTTATTGTTAAAGATTAGTGTTTGTGTTAGGGTTAGCGTTTGGTTGATGGTTAGGGTTAGAACTTGTTAAGATCAGGGTCTGTGGTAGCTTTAGGGGTTAGTATTAGAGTTAGGTTCAGCGATAGGATTCAGGGGAGGGCCCGTGTTAGTGTCAGGGTCAGGTCTACATTTAGGGTTAGAGTTAGGGTCAGGCTCACAGTCACGGTAGGGTTGGTGTTCATGTCAGGATCAGGGTCACTGTTAGGGTCCGGGTTAGCTTTATCGTCTAGGTCTGGGTCAGGTCAGGGTGAAGTTTAGTGCCAGTGTCAGATTTAGGGTCAGGTTCCGGTATTGGTTTAAAATCCACATTTGGGTCAGGGACAGGATTGTGTAGTGGTCAGTGTTAGTGTCATGGTTAGGATTAGGGTCAGTGTCAGGGTCAGGTTTAGGGTCAGGCTTTGGTTTAGGGTCAATGTTCGGTTCAGTGGCACAGTTAGGTTTTGGCGGTAGGGTTTGGGATTGGGGTTAAGTTTAGAGTTAGATGTAGGGTTATGGTTAGGGTTAGACAGCGTAAGGTCAGGGTGAGGGTTTGGTTTAGGGTAGGGGTTAGTGTTAGTGTTAGGGTCAGCGTTAAGTTTGGGTTCAGGGTCCGTATTAGGGTCATGGTTAGAGTTACCTTTAGGTTTAGGGTTAGGGTCAGGCACACAGTCACGGTCAGGGTTAGGGTCAGGGTTAGGTCAGCGTCAGGGTTAGGATTAGGATCAAGGTCTGTTTCGTGATTAGGTTTGAGTCATGGTTATGGTAATGTCAGATTTAAGTTTAAGTTCAGGGTCCACATCAGGGTGAGTGTCAGGCTTAGTTTTAGGTTTAGGGTTCAGGTCAGGATCACAGTCAGGGTCAGGGTCATGATCAGGGCTTGGGTTAGGGTTTGGCGCAGGCTTACAGTCAGTGTCAGGGTCAGGGTTAGTGGTTACTGTTGGGGTTAGCCCCGCTCCTGGGTATGGAACCATCCCTTCAAGGTCTGAGGATAAACCCTGGGCAGAAGGGTGTAGACCCTACAGCCGATCTCACTTAACCAGCCTTAAACTTTGGTGTGAACATGACTTGCCCACCAGACCTCTAACCCCTCATCAGCCTGATCCTGCTTGGGGCATCTCCACCCATGATGGCATGGCCAGCTCCTCTTTACACTTAGACTCACAAACACCCAGAGGCACACACGCAGACGCACACGCACACACACACACACAAACAGAGAGACGGAGAGGAGACCGAGGGCTACACCCGTGGATCAGAAGGTGTGGGACTCTCTAACTCTGAGGCCCCTGGTGTCACCTTTTGATTTTATTAGCCAAAGGGCCTGAGGCGTTGGGAAACCTGATATGACCTGCCAGGGAAGGGACCTGTCTGGCAGGCAAGCTCTCTTCTCCATGCATCCTCTCGGCTTCATTACAGCAGAACATGTCGCTTCCTTTAGGATGTGCCTAGAAATGAGCTGGGCAGGGGGGGTTTCTCTTATGGGGTGCCTGGATACGTGGGTTCCAATTCCGTTGGGCTCTGTCGTCAGGGAAGTGAGGTCACCACTGCCTGGGGGCTCCTTACCGAACTTCCTTCTCCAGCAGAGCTCCCTGAGCCACCGGTCCCCAAGCTGGTCAAGGCTCACACTCCACTCAATGCAGTGGCCATCCAGTGACCCCCATATAGCCTCCCCCAAACCCCTGGGAGGCCTGGGTGCAGCTGTTGTCCCCGCCAGAGGGAACAGAGCTGGGTTTAGACCAGGTTAGTGTTAGGGTTAGGGTTAAGGAAGACTTAGGGTCAGGGTTAGGGTAGACATCTTTGGGGTCAGGGTTAGCGTTAGGCTTAGGGTAGGGGTCAGGTTTAGGGTTAGGTTCATGGTTAGGTTTAGGGTCAGGCTCACAGTAGGGTCATGGTTAGCATTACGCTCAGAGTCAGGGTCAGGGTCAGTGTTAGGGTAACGGTTAGGTTTAGGGTCCGGCAGGGTCATGGTCAGATTTAGGGTCAGGTTCAAGTTTTGGTTTGGGGGCAAGGTTCATGTCACGGTCAGGGTTAGGTTTGGCACAGGTTTAGTTTCAGGGTTAGGGTCAGGGTCTGGGTTAGGTTCATGGTTATGGTAAGGTCAGCTTTATGATTAGGTTCTGTTTTATGCGTAGGTTCAGGATCAGGGTTAGCTTTTGGGTTACGATTCTGTTCAGGATCATGGATTGGGTCAGAGTTAGGTTTACAGTCAGGGTTAGGGTCAGTGTTAAGGTCAAGGCCAGGGTCAGGTTTAAGGGTAAGGTCTAACATAGGCAAAGTTCAGAGTTAGGGTTATGATCATGATCAGGGAGAGGGTCAGGATTATTGTTAAAGTGGGGTTAGTGTTAGGGTTAGAGGTAGGTGTATGGTTAGTGTTAGATCGGATTAGGGTCAGTGTTAGGGATAATGTTAGGGGTTAGTTTTAGGGTTAGGTTCACCATTAGGTTTTCAGTCAGGGCCCTTGTTAGTGTCAGGGTCAGGGTTACGTTTTGGGTTAGAGTTAGGGTCAGGCTCACATTCAGTGTCAGGGTTAGGGTTAGGGTCAGGGTTAGGTTTCTGGTCTTTGCCTGGGTCAGGGTCAGGGTGAAGTCTAGGGCCAGTGTCAGGTTTATGGTCAGGATCAGGTATTGGTTTAAAGTCCACATTCGGTTCAGCAACAGGGTTATGTAGTGGTCATTGTCTGGTTCATGGTTAGGTTTAGGGTCAGGGCCAGGGTCAGTTTTAGGGTCAGGGTTGAGGGTTAGGGTTATGAGCATAATCAGGTATACGTTCAGGGTTATTGTTAAAGTTTAGGGTTAGTGTTAGGGTTAGAGTTAGGTTGAGGATTAGGTTTAGACCTGGTTAGGGTCAGGGTCCGTGGTAGGTTTAGGGTATAGTGTTAGGGTTAGTTTCAGCGATAGGATTCAGCGGAGGGCCCATGTTAGTGTCAGGGTCAGGGTTACATTTAGGGTTAGAGTTTGGGTCAGGCTCACATTCAGTGTCAGGGTTAGTGTTAGGTTCTGGGTCAGGGTCACTCTTAGGGTCAGGGTTGGTTGATGGTCATGGCCTGGGTCTGGGTCAGGGTGAAGTTTAGGGCCAGTGTCAGGTTTAGCGTCAGGATCTGGTATTGGTCTAAAGTCCACATTCGGGTCAGGGACAAGGTTATGTAGTGGTCACAGTTAAGGTCATGGTTAGTATTAGGGTCAGGGTCAGGGTCAGGTGAAGTTCAGGGCCTGGGTCAGGTTTAGGTTCAGGCTTTGCTTTATGTTCGGTTCAGATTCACAGTTAGGTTTAGGGGAAAAGTTTGGGATGGGGTTAGGGTTAGAGTTAGAAGTAGTGTTATCGTGAGTGTTAGGGTTAGACAGCGTAAGGTCAGGGTGAGGGTTTGGTTTAGGGTAGGGGTTAGTGTTACGTTCAGGGTCAGCGTTCGGTTTAAGTTCAGTGTCTGTATTATGGTCAGGGTTAGGGTTACCTTTAAGGTTAGGATTAGGGTCAGGCACACAGTCACGGTCAGGTTTAGGGTTAGGGTCAGTGTTAGGTCAGCATCACGGTTAGGATTAGAGTCAGGGTCAGGGTCAAAGTTAGGGATGAGTCATAGCTAGGTTATCTCAGAGTTAGGTTTAGGTCCAGGGTCCAGATCAGGGTCAGCGTAAGGCTTAGCTTTAGTTTTAGGGTTCAGGTCGGGATCACAGTCATAGTTAGGGTCAGGTACAGGGTCAGGGCTCGGGTTAGGGTTGGGGGGCAGGCTCACAGTCAGTGTCAGGGTCAGGGTTAGTGGTTACTGTTAGGGTTAGCCCCGCTCCTGGGTCATGGACCCATCCGTTCAGGGTCTCAGTATAAACCCTGGGCAGAAGGGTGTAGACCCTATACCCCATCCCACTTAACCTAGCCTTAAACTGGGGTGTGAACATAACTTGCCCACCAGACATCTAACCCCTCATCAGCCTGATCCTGCTTGGGGCATCTCCACCCACGATGGCATGGCCAGGTCCTCTTTACACACAGACACAGAAACGCAGAGGTGCACACACACACACACACACACACACACAGAGACGGGGAGGAGACCTAGGGCTACACCAGTGGATGAGAAGGTGTGGGACTCTCTGACTCTGAGCCCCCTGGTGTCATCTTTTGATTTTATTAGCCAAAGCGCCTGAGGTGTTGGGGAAACCTGATATGACCTGCCAGGGTGGGGACGTGTCTGGCGGGCGAGCTCTCTTCTCCCTGCATCCTCTCATCTTCAGTATAGCTGAATAACATGTCGCTTCCTTTAGGATGTGCCTAGAAATGAGCTGGGCAGGGGGGTTTTCTCTGTAATGGGGTGCCTGGATACGTGGGTTCCAATTCTGTTGGGCTCTGTCATCAGGAAAGTGAGGTCACCACTGCCTGGGGGCTCCTTACCGAACTTCCTGCTCCACCAGAGCTCCCTGAGCCGCCAGTCCCCAAGCTGCTCAAGGCTCACTCTCCACTCAATGCAGTGCCTATCCTATGACCCCCATACAGACTCCCCCAAGCTCCTGGGAGACCTGGGTGCAGCTGTTGTCCCCGCTGGAGGCAACAGAGCTGGGTTTAGACAAGGTTAGTGTTAGGGTTAGGTTTAACAAAGACTTAGGATCAGGGTTAGAGTTAGATGTCATTGGGGTCAAGGTTAGCGTAAGGCTTAGGGTAGGGGTCAGGGTTAGGGTTAGGTTCATGGTTAGATTTAGGGTCAGGCTCACATAGGGTCAGGGTTAGGGTTATGGTCAGAGTCAGGGTCAGGGTCAGTGTTAGAGTGACGGTTAGGTTTAGGGTCAGGTTCAGGGTCATGGTCAGATTTAGGGTCAGGTTCAAGTTTTGGTTTTGGGGCAAGGTTCATGTCAGGGTCAGTAACAAATCATTCTCCAATATTTACGGAACATCTACTATGTGTCAGGTACTGTTCTAAACCCTAAAGACAGAATAGTTAACAAGAGACAAAATAAATTTGATGTCCTCTTGGATTTTTCATTTTAGTTGTTGAGTGAGAAATGAAGCAAATAAATATACATACATATCAGGGCCGTTTGTTCTGGCGGGCCTTGCCCCAGCACTCTGGAAAGTCCCAGGTACACTCTATTCCTCATTTGTCTTTTCTTTTGACAGACCGGGTGATCACAGACAATAGACATCCTGGTATGTGTTGCCATCCGGCTATGGGGACAATCAAGCCTTCAGCAAGGGGAGAGGGGGTGCTGTGGGGATATCAGGTTATTTAAACAAGCCTTTAGCAAGGGGAGAGGGGTCTTTCATTCCCCCCTTTTTCTTTATCATGGATAGAATCCTATATCCATTCGCTTTGTTTATGAAGTAAGTCAGTTTGAGAGCTGGTTTGTTTAATTAGTTGATATTGCTGTGTCAGTACCATTGTCTGGATTACTGACAAGCTATCTTTTACTGTACGAGTTTATTTAAGATACAAGGGCCGATTGAAAATTGGGCTATTGATAAGGTAACTTCTTTGTTGTAATCTCAAGGACATTTGCAAACCAAGGGAGGCTCCTATCTTGCAGGATTGTGATCTCAGCAAGTCAACTATTTATCATTTTATGGCAGTCAGGGGTGCCTGAGGAATGCTACACATATGGAGGGGAGCGGGTGAAGGGGGGATGCAAGGCGCCAGCTTTTAAAGACCCTTAAATTTTTAAGGTGGTTGAAGGTGGAAGGTCTCATCTTCTATAACTTCTTCGTGCTGAATAGGGGCGTAGAGCTGTCCCTACCTACTGGGGTTAATATTGATCAGGGTAGGAATGTATAAGGGAGTTTCGAAAGGTGGAGGCAGCTGAATCCAGCGCTGACAGTGAAGAGGTGTCCTTGCACGCGACAAGGATCGTCTGTCGTGGTGTAGTCATTGTAGCAATGGAGTCTCGACACCAAGTAGAGAAACATGGAACAAAGCAACATATTAAGGTTAATAAGGCGATAAGAATGAGAAGCCCGAAAAGGAGATTCGGTCATAGTCCTCCTTCAAACCAGGAACTTAACCATTCACTGAGAGAGAGAGCAGGATCTTGTAGGCCTTAATTTGGGTATTCATATCTTTTATTAGTCCTGTGACATTTTTGTGATAGTCTGGGATATACACACAACATTCTGTCTTGATAATTGCACATGTGCTACCTTGGGCTACTGTCAGGACATCTAAGGCCATCCTATTTTGTAGGAGTGCCTTGCGTATCTGTGACACTTCGGTATTAAGCTGGGAGATGCTATTTAGTGAATCATTGAGTGCCTTTGTAGTATATTTATTAAAGGCTTCTTCATGCCACATGATATCCCCTAGTCCCGCAGATGGAACAAAAATGGATGCTAAGTGATCATACCATTTAAAAACAGATCGCGTCCATCTTTGTCTCAAGTAGGGGAGATTAGCTGGAGTTGTAATGGTTTTAGTAATGCGCCCATGATTCCAGGAAAATACCCTTTTCTTCCAAATAGCTCCATGGGCATGTGGTACCAGGAAGGCATATTTGGAGTCAGTATACATGTTAATTCTTAGGCTTTGGCAATTGCAAAGTGCTAGTGAGCACTATGGCACACCTAACTTTTCTTCTTCTTTCTATGAAAACTATTTTCATCAAAAAACCAACTTTCATTTGTAATTTTAACAGGGGCATCTTAAACCTGGCCATATAGAATAAGCTAGATTAATAATCTCTGAACATTTTTGCTCTATAGAGAAAGAAGTACAGTGGTCAGGTTCAGGCATACAGGTAACTAGGTTTAAAGTTTGACAAATTTTAAGTTTTATTTCTGGCATCTCTGTTAATGTAGCCCAGTATTTAATAAGTTGGCCTCCATCATCCATTGGTGGCCTTTGGCTACTAAGACAAATCTGGACCTGATGTGACATTATTACAGTTAGGGACTGTCCCATAGTGAGCTTTGAGGCTCTTTTATGAGGGCTGTTTTAGGTTTTGCTAAAGCATCTGTTTGCAATTGCACCTCAAT
The DNA here is from genome assembly GCF_022355385.1 of Mustela nigripes. Taxonomy (NCBI): domain Eukaryota; kingdom Metazoa; phylum Chordata; class Mammalia; order Carnivora; family Mustelidae; genus Mustela; species Mustela nigripes. Next base: position 7,747 of record NW_026739520.1, read on the forward strand.
GGAGGTGGCCTCTAGATAAATATGACTAAGGGATGAAACCAATAAGAAGACCTTTGAGTGGTCCAGCCTTAACAATATCCTAATTACAGAGGATCATTGTCAAGTGGGAGAAGAGTACGGTATGCTGGCTTTTAGGCAATTTCATTATTCCAGTCGTTTAATCATGTGCCGTGGGGTCTGCTAATATCCCCACAAAATAATAAGATTGAATAAAGAAGCTATTGTACAAGTTCTCTGAAGTTTACCTCAAATTGTTTAGCTTAGGTAAACAAACATTTAAAGACAATCAAATCTAGAATTTAACATCCATAAAGGTGTTTTACTAAAATAGAATTTTTTTTCTCTAAAATAACCCTCATTTACAGAGATAGCCAAATCAGGACTAATTCACTTGTGAAACAAGTTTAGTTTTGACAAACTTGGCCTATTATTTACATAAGCTCAGCAAGAACAATAAGTTTGATCAATAGATCTTTTAGCATCTGCTTTGCTGGAACTTTTAATAAGGAATCTCTAGGTTGAACTTTTAGTAGCCTCTCTGGGCCAGAAGCCAAGCCCTGTACTGGCCATCAGGCATGCCTGCAATACCTGTCGATTTGGGCGAATCTCTCATTGGGGAATTCCTCTTCTGAGACCGCACCTACCAAGGAGTGACATTCTTTACTCACCTGGTGAGGCTGCTGGGAACTCTGTAAGCAAGGTATCAGGCCAACAGTCCCAAGGGGCTTTATGGCTCTAGGTTTTATAAAGTCAACCTTAGTTCCTTTAAACTGTCTGGTTATATCCGAGTCTTTTTAAATATGACATTCCAGCCAAAGCCTTGGTAAAATAAACCGTGTTTCCAACTCTTTCCTGTTACAAGGAGAACAGATTCTTATTGGACTTATGCAAATGACTGACTGTCATGGAAGAATGCTTACTTACTGAGACCTTTTGGTTTCAGAGGGTTCAGATAGAGAGAAAAGCTTGAATGCTTTGAGCTCTTTTATAAATGAGCACTTTTACATCTCTATAAGTTACAGATAACTAGGAGGAAGTATCCCTAGTCTGGAAGAGCAAACATCAGAGAGAACCAGCAATGTTTAAAGTAAGACAAAACATTAAGAGATATAACATTATAATTTTTTAGTTCATTTAGTCCCGTGTTACCAAATCTAGTGAATGCGGCTTTAGTCAGTTTTGGAAATTTTTACCCATTTCAGTTTTAGGATTTTCAAGTATATCAAATATCTGTATTTGTCCTGAAAGTCCTTTATAGGAATCTCCTTGAAAATAAAACTCATTTTATAAGAGAATTAAAACAATTATAAATGACAAAAACTCAGAATGGATATGGTTAAAGCTAAGGAGACACGGGAGTTTACAATTTAGCTGCAAGGAAATCAGGTTATTTTTGTGATACATAACATTTCCATAATTACAGTATCAAGCGATGATCTCTCAAAACATTAAAACTTTAGGAAGTGCGTAGAATCTCTAGAATAGTTATAGTATTTTCCCAAATGTAATCCAAGGTTTATCATCGGTTCAGTAGTATTTCATGAGCAACTTCATATATTAAGGAAAAGCCTGAGTTAAAGAGATTTTACAATTTAAGTCTTGTCAACATTTGCTAAGATCTCAGAAAGTTTTGAAGCACATGCCTAAATATAATTAGGGATGTTAAACACCTGATAAAACAAAACAGAGAAACTGGTTTTTCTGGGCAGGCAAAGAGAAAATCACTTACATTCTCGTAACAGATCAATTAATCTAAGAAAACTTTGTCCTTTGAACAGAGAATTTTAGTCTTGTACTAATGTAATGTACTTTTAAAACCCATTTATTTAGTCTATTTTAGTCCGTCCTGACCATAGCTAAAATTCCTTTTCTGAAGATTTCCCTTTATAAATCTTTTATAACTTTCCTTTGCATTCAGGTCTTGTCCTAAGCCATTTCTTACTAAGCAACCATCTCATTTAGGATAAAATTACCTTCCCTTACCTTCAACAAAATGTATTCCCATTCCTTAAATTTTTTTACTTATCATCTACTTTCCTACAGAGTTTCCCTTATTTCCATCAGTCTTAGTTACACTAAGCAGAATTTGATACTCTTAGAAACCCCTTAATCTCTAGTGAAGACTAAGTATTAACCAATTGTGAACTGTTACAACAGAATTCTTCAGGTGGCAAATTTATGAATCAGTTAAGTGGCAAACAAGTTTACCAACATATTTAAATACTCTTAGTTTCTTTGCAGTAAGAAGTCAAAAGCACAAACCTATATCCAGTAATTAATGACCTAGCATTTTATCCTGCTTGGTTAAGACCTAGATGTTTATAATTCAATTTTATTTGTCATCCAAGCAAAACTTTAAAGCTTTCAGATTATCAAAGACTTTGAAAGCGACTTCAGCAATTACCCATTAGAACTTTGAGACAGACAATTAACCACCAGTTTAGTTATTTCTTTGCTAACAAATTTTAATAAATAACATGAGCTTATTTGACCTTCAGTAAACTTCGAAGTTTTACATTTACTGCTGATAACTTAAAAGACAGGTCTTATTTTAATTAAACCAACAAACTTAACTTAGTTCCAACACTGATTTACGTTCCATCTGGACCTGAGACATGGTTGGGAAGATCTGGAGTGAGGGGGTGTTAGGTCCAGGGGGTGCTCTTCTTGCTCCTTGACAGTGAAGAGAGAAGGAGCTGTGCTGCATGATCTAGAGGCCAGTCATGCAGGCTGCACACACGTTGGTATAGAAATAGGAGAAGAGGGAAACAGAAGAAAGAAAGTGCTGCCAGGAGGCAGAGAAAGGATTCCCAGTTTTGGAGCTCCTAAGCCCCAACAGAGGAGCAGATGCCATGCTTTTTCATTAGCCGGGGGGAGGGGTTAGGCAGTCCAAGTCAGGCCAGAGAACACAGGGAAACCTCCCCGAAACAAAGAGTTTCGGCAGCTGCTTGGGAATATTCCCTATAGTCTCTGTCCCGAGTCAGACCAACCCCAGTTGGCTTCAGTTATAGCCATCAACATAGGAAGTGAGTGAGGGAGAAGCTCCCACATCTATTAGGAGAAACAGAGAGAAATAAAGCCAGAGTCCCCTTTGCTAGGGATGGCCCAGCAACCTGGGTTTACTAGAAGAAGGCTTATTTACATAATTATTATCCAATATGTCAGGAGGAAATTTACTAGCTGACTCACTGAATCTGGTTTTAGTTCTTAATACCTATCTTTTATATTTCCTTCCGATATGTATGATGTTTCAGACAAGAGGAGGGGGACCTTTCAGGTGCTGTCCTGCTCGCGTCCCTCGCGGGAACTTAGGAGCATCTTAGCTAAGGTCTATCCGTATAAACACCGGACCAGGCTACTCCATGGAGTAGATGACCGTTATGCCGTATGACGCTCCGCGAGACTCAGGGTGCAGCCCACTCAGACTCCATAGCCAAAGGCAGTGGAGCCACATAAACATTCATACAGTCAGGCATTCCTCAGATTCAAACGGATCAGACATTTTTTCCTAAACAGAATGTTACCTTCATAACTGAAACAAAGAACATATAGACACTTAGGACGTCGACAGGACAGCCTGGACACAAGAGACAAAAATAGAAATTGCTGTGCGGGTTCGGTCCAGAAATTGAGACTACGGGTTATGGTCAGGAGGAACGCAAGATCCTCTCTGACCGACAGGTGGCCCAAGATAATGGCCCTCTTCGGAAACCCCAAGGCATACCCTGGAGTAAACTGAAACCCCCGAGGCGTCCCTCGGTTGCAGCAGGGGAGAAGTCTGAGTTCGTCAACTCCTTCTCAGCCTGCCCAAAAATACGGAGCAACAACGTTGTTGTACGGAACAGAAAAACAGACAAACAGAGAGACAGAGACACGAATGACAGAGACACGGATACTGGCCAGCTTACCTCCTGGTGGGGACCGGCTAGAGTCTTGGGTGGGACTTCAAGAGATCTCGGTGGGACCTCCAAATGAAAGACCCTGGAGCCGCACCCAAGAATCAAACAGCACGCCTCCACTGGATGCAAACTGCAAGAGGTTTATTGGTTACACAGGCGCCTGCGGACGCATCAGACTTTGTGGGCTGAGCGCGCTGGGCTAAGTTGGGGAGCAGATTATATAGGGCAGGGTTGGGGTGGCGGGAAGAAAGCTTACAGAAGCAGATGCATGGTTACAGGGATCTGATTGGTTAATTAGTCAGGCGTTGGGTTTAAGGCAAGGACACAGCCATTTGTTCTGGCGGGCCTTGCCTCAGCACTCTGGAAAGTCCCAGGTACACTCTATTCCTCATTTCTCTTTTCTTTTGACAGACCGGGTGATCACAGACAATAGACATCCTGGTATGTGTTGCCATCTGGCTATGGGGACAATCAAGCCTTCAGCAAGGGGAGAGGGGGTGCTGTGGGGACATCAGGTTACTTAAACAAGCCTTTAGCAAGGGCTACCTACCTCAGTAGGAGGTAGGTAAGGAAGGTAGTGGGGTCAGATCACATAAAGTATTCAAGGCCATTGTAAAGATTTGCCTTTAACTTTGTGACAGATGAGAAGAGCTTGGATGGTTTTGAAGAGGCTTGACTTGATTTAGATTAGAAAAGGATCGGGGTGCCTGGGTGGCTCAGTGGGTTAAGCCTCTGCCTTCAGCTCAGGTCATGGTCTCGGGGTCCTGGCATCGAGCCCCGCATTGGGCTCTCTGCTCATCAGGGAGCCTTATTCTCCCTTTCCCACTGCCTGCCTCTCTGCCTACATGGATCTCTCTCTCGCTCTGTCAAATAAATAAATAAAATTTTAAAGAGAAAAGAAAAGAATCACTCAGGCTGCTGTGTGCAGAACGGACTTGTGGGGTTGTGGGATGGGGATGCTACTTGCATTAATGTAGACTGAGATTTCTATACTGCTGACATTTGGGGCCACATTAATTTTTGTTATGGGGAGCTGTCCTGTGCACTGACCACTAGATCGCAGGAGTGCCCTTTCCCACTCTCAAGTTGTGACAATGAAAGGTGTGTCCAGACCCTGTCAAAATCCCCTGGGGGGGGATCAGGTACACAAAACTCTCCTGGTTGAGGACCACTTATTTGGGTGAGAAGGGGTATTGGCCCAGACCAGAGCAGTAGATACAGGGGTGGGGAGAAGGGGGGAGATTCTGGGTGTATATTGAAGACAAAACATGCAGGATTTGTAAATATATTAAGTGTGGAGTGTGCGGAAAAGACAAGAGTTGGGATGATTTTACAATTTTGGGGGCCCGAGGCCCTGGAACAGTGACGTTACCACTTGCTAAGATGGGAAAGATGACGGGAGAAGCAAGTTTGATGGGCAACAGGTGTTTGTTTCTGGAGATGGTGGCTGAATCCACATGGGGATGCCCAACCAGCAGCTGAACACACGAGTCTGGCATTCATGGGTGAGGTCCAGGCTGGAGGCACAAATATGAGCACCGTTAGGACATAGGGTTCAAGCTCTGAGAAGAAGTGGGCTTACCTACGCAGTGAGTATGGACAGAGGTGTGTTTGGCAACATGATAAGGCAGCTTCATGATATCTGTCCCCTGGTATTTGTCCTGTGAGTATGGATGGGAGTGTGGATGGGACTTAGGACTTGCTTTTAACCAGTAGAATTTGGCAAGGTAAGAAGATGTCACTATTATGATCTCATTATATTAAATCAGACTGTTTTACTGATAGGAGTTAGAGGCTGTCCTGGACTTGAAGAAGCAAAGAGCCAAGTTCAGAATCACCTGTGGAGAGAGTTATATGACAGGAAACCGCAAGCAGCCTCTGGGGGCTGAGGATGGTTTCCAGTTAACAGCCTGGAGAATCTCCCTGGCCCGCCCCAGCATGGGCTGCCCCCCAAATCACACAGCTACAAGGAAATGAGTTCTTCCAACAACCCGAGTGAGTTTGGAAGCAGAGCCCTCCCTAGTGGAACCTGCAGGTGAGAACACAGCTTGGTGGGCGCCTTCTCTCCTCCTTTGAGTGAGACCCAGAGCCAAGGACCCTGGTTAAGCTGTTTCTGGCCTCCTGACAGCTAGAGATGGTAGGATAGTAAACTGAGCTGTTTAAAGTTACTAAACTTGTTATTATTTGTTATGAAGTAACTATTAAACACAAAACAAGAGGCCCAAAATGGAGTTGCTTATGCTAAGCCTCATGTCCCCCAAACCAGACTTACCTATGATTTCAGCTGTCCCAGAAATGGAATCTGAGCCCAGGCAAGCAGACACCACCTGATCCCCACTCCCTCAGACCCCTGCCATCCCCAGAAGCCAAGTCACCTGGCCATAACCAACCTGCCTTGTTTGCCTGACGTGACTTCCTTGCTCCTCCTATCTTCTGCCTATAAAAGTCTTTCATTTTGTACTGCTCCTCCGAGCTCCTTTCAGTCTGCAAGCAGGATGCTGCCCATTTCGTGAATCATTGAATAAAGCCAATAGGTTCTTTAAAATGTACTCAGCTGAATTTTTTTTTTTTTAACACAACAGAAAACTCAAGCAGAAGGTCCGAGTCCCAGAGCACAGGACTGATGTCTAAAGTTCAGGAAGCTCAACAAAACCCAGCCAGGAAAGGAGCCATCATCACTGACCAGTGTGGAAGAGGAAGGGAGAGCCAACATCACGATGCAAAAGATAGAATATTTCCAGAGAAGTGGAGGGAGTTCCTTGTCTATAGGACTGACAGGTTGAGTCATTTGGATCTGAAAGTTAATCATTGGATTTGGCAACTTGGCAGTGATTAGCTATCTTGTAAAATATCTGTGTAGGTGTAGTCGTGGGACCAATGACTGTTAACAGTGTCTGAAGTGCAAAAAAAAAATTCAGGGTTTGGATTGAAATGGGAGCAGTGGATATAAAGAGCAGTGAGCAAGTCTGACTTCTGTTTTGGAGGTCAAATCAGTTGGTTTTGCTGATGGATTAGATACGAGAAAAGGGAAAGGGGGAATTTATCCCACGGGCTGAGGCTTTAGCCAGTAGGAGGTGGGGATGCTGTTTACTAAGATGGGGAGACTGGGACAGGAGCAGGTTGAGGAGGGAGCAGGATAGAAATCATGGTGAAAATAAGACTCCTGTTACATATTCATGGAGAAATATGCTGCAGGCAGTTGGCCATGTGAATCTCAGCTCCAAGGGCGGGTTAGGATTAAAGACGTTAACTTCAGAGCCTTCAGCTTCTACAAAGAACTGAAATCAATGATGCTGAATAGAATCGGCCAAAGCAGTGGTTTTAAAACTGGGGCTGGGAGGCAAGGAGTTTTGCTCCCAGGGCCGATTGAACAATATCTGGCGACATTTTTGGTGGTCACCACTTGGGGGGGGGTGCTGCTGGCATCTAGTGGCTAGAGACCAGAGATGCTGCTAACTGTCCTGCAGGGCACAGGACAGCCCCACAGCAGAGAATCACCCAACAGGTATCAATAGTGCTAGGTTGCGAAAGCCTGATGGAGGGAGAGAGAGAGAGAGAGCGAACGCATAGCTACAGAAGACCCAGAATCAAGCTCTTCAAAGGGGCAGAGATGAAATAGAGAAGCAAATTGAGAATACAGGTCCAGGATGGTAGGAAGAGAAACCATGTGATTAAGAGGGCACTAAGGATGCGGGAACCTAGAGACACCGAGTACATCCACGTTTGCTAGTGATAGGCGTGTATGGTGCATGGACCGCCTATGAGAATTCACACACCTTGCACATTTTTAAGTGGACATCTGAAACTTTTTAATCATAAACTTTTCATCACAATATATGTATATTTTATTAACTAGGTGTTGAAAATATTAAACATTTAAAAAATGAGATAGAGGGCACCTGGGTGGCTCAGTCACTAAGCAGCTGCCTTTGGCTCAGGTAATGATCCCAGGGGCCTGGGATGAAGGCCCACATTCCTGATCAGCAGGAAGCCTGCTTCTCCCTCCCCGGCTCTCCCTACTTGTGTTCTCTCTCTCTCTCTCTCTCTGTGTGTGTGTGTGTGTGTGTGTGTGTGTGTGTGTCTCTACCAAATAAATAAATAAATCTTTAAAAAGAAAATGAGATAGGAAAAAATTGACGTCATTGGAATAACATTTGCCTGCTACAAGTTGATTTTTTTTAAAAGCAGAACAGTCTCATTTTCTGTTATTTTCTTCCCCAAACCACACTGGAATGGAATGAAACCATTAAAATCCTTACTTGTGCTTTTTCCTATTATGTCCCTAAAAATATGTAGTTTAATTTAAATATTAAGGATTGAGTGTCACTAACCAAAACTGATTGTTATTCTGATGTCAGAGCACTTCCAACATCTGCCCTAATCCCCTTTCCGATGTTAACCTTTACCCTTAATAAGGAGAGGAAGCTCTAAAGGCGGAGCCTCAGGACTTCCCACAGAAGGGCATTATTTGAAACAAAACTGGTATTTCAACTTTGGTATCAGCCCAAGTCCTACACTCTAATAAGATCTGAGAGGAGTGTCTTGATCTTCCAGGAAGGAGAGGAGTATCCTGATATCAGACCCAAGAATGGGCATATCACCTATCCTACAGAGCACACATGGAGTTTGGATCTGGAAATGGACTCCCTTAAAATGATCTGCACATAAGGATTCTTTATAGAGATTTTTCAACTACCCTTGGGGACATGGTACCCTACACCCACAGGTGTAGACAAATATTTTACAAGCTATGCTGGGAATGAGGTGGGGAGAGAAATATGGAGGTTGTTATAGGAAGGTAGAAGGTTAAAGGAAGTCTTTGTTTTGGGTTTTTTCCTTTTGTTTTTAAGAAAAAGGTCATTTGTCTTCTGACTGGAAGGATCCATTGGAACAAGAACTTGATATTGACCCTGGGAGTGGAGTCCTGGAGAGGGCTGGAGGGAACAAATCCCAGGCTCTAGGAAGAACAAACCCCAGCTGGGGATGTCTGCTCTTTTCAATAAACCTGCTCTGTCTTCAACTCTTTCTGTGTTTCTTGTACATTTCTCCAATTACCATGTAAATTCCATGATGCCAGGGACTTTTCTGTGTCGTTCACCACAGATTTACAAACACTCAGGGCAGTGTGTAGCACACAGTAGGTACTGACTAAATATTTGTTGAGTAAATGTCTAAAAACAAATTAAAAATGGATACAAATGTAGGTATAGATTTGATTGGGTGGTGGTAAGATAAGGAAATTCCTGCACAAGGGGCTTTATTTTCTTGAAGTGTGACACTAGTGATGAAGTTTTGGAACACAGGTGAGGTTTGGTGGGGTGAGGTCCAGAGCCGATGACCAACAAAAGGATTCTTGAGACGTCTTAGGTGCAAATGGTGGTTTTATTAGAACACAGGGACAGGACCCAGGGGCAGAAAGAGCTGCTCAGACAGAGGCATGGTTGACTGGGAGCTGAGGAAGGTGAGGACAAATGGGGTGTCCAGAAGGACTGTCATATGCTAAAGAAGAATTTCAGGATAAGGGAGACCTGGTTATTGTCAAGTCAAGGCTGTTTTTGCCTCTAATGAGGGAAAGCATGAAGACAGCTGGGAGTTTCCTGGAGATATGTTACATTCCTCCTATCACACATCCTTGTCAGTGGGCTTTGGGCTTAGAATAAATTCAGTTTTATTACACTTCCCTCCCCCTTAGCCTCCCTCAATTTTATGGAGGGGAGAATGATGTTAGGACTTCCGGAAACTGAGGTATGGGTGTCTGGAAGTCAGGCTATTGATGAGAAAGCTTCTTCCTTCCTTGTAAGTCGCTAGGACATTTGTAGATGGAGGGAGACTCCTGTCCTGCAGGACTGGGATCTCTATCAGTTAAGCATCGTTTTTCCTTTAGGGCAGCCAGGAGTGCATGAGGAATGTTACACATATGGCATGGGGAGAGGGTGTAGGGCGCCAGCTTCTGCTTTGTCCTCAGCTTGCCTTCTGCTCCCTCATCCCTAGGACAGGAGCTGGGAGTGAGGTGACATAGTTCAGAAGAGGTGGGGGTAGGGATTGTTGAGGCAAGTCTTGAAGGTGTGAAACGGTCATCCATTAGAGGGAAAGCAAACTCACCGGAGAGACAAGGGAGTTTGAAGCCAGAGTTGAGTATCCACTGGAGAATTGTGGTCAATTGTTTTAAAGTACAGCAGGTTGGCTCAGCTGTATGATTCCTTCCTGGTTTCTGGTGCATGCCGCTGGCATTGGTAGAATCATTTCTAAAGAAACAAAACAAAAGAGGATAAGCCTTTCTTTCAGAAACGATGATGAATCAAGTTTTGAACATGCTGGGTTTTGAGGCACAGGTGGGACATCAGTGAAATAGCATGAGTAGGTAGTCTGTTACACGGGCCTGGTGGGTAGGAAAGAAACAGATGTTCGTGTATCAGTGGGAGAGATGTTGGCTAGGGAATGGGAGCTGAAACCAAGGGCACAGTTGATATCACTACAAGAGAGGGTAGCTTGGAAGAGAAAGGTTAACTGAACCCCCGGGGAAACCCTGATGGGAAAGTCACATGCATTTCTCAGGCATGCCAATGTTGACACATATTATTGTAACTTCTGGAGGCCAGAAGCCATGGCTTTGAGACTCATTCATTCTCTGCCTCTGGCAGAGCATGGGCCACATTGAAGGTAATTCTAAAATTCATTCCGATTTGATTTCATTGCACTTTTCATTTACAAGAATCTTGTCATGGTTTGCTAGTGTATCATTTTCTCGAAAAGATTAAATAAGGACCATTTTACAAATATGAGATGAATGCCTGAAGGGATTTTGTTTAATTCATTCATTAGCTTGGGAACCACTAAGATGTTACCACCATTTCAAGCAAAAATCTCCAGGCAGACACATATACAATCAGTAATACTTAAACGAATTTGCTTTGATAGATGCAAATAGATATGCAAATAGAATGCAAATGGATGCAAAACTGCCTTCTACCAAAGGAAAGGGGGTCAACTGTACTTCCAGTGGACAAAATTCATTTACATATAGCTAGACAAGATCATCTGCATCCACATCAATTATGTACAATCTATAGAGTTGCAAAATAGCTCAAAGACAAGAAAGGCACAGAATGTCCCATAGAATTGGTCAGCCCAGAAGGGTACATGAGACAACACCTGTTTTCCCTTGGAAGACAGTATAATCTTTTAGGTTCATTTCAATGTCTTTCGTGATTTTGCCTATGCTTTAAAAAAAAAAGTTACCCTTATTCTTATTAGTTTGAAAAAAAAACTAATAAAATACTAGTCTGTTATAAAATACACATGGAAGAATGTTCTGGCACTATCATACCCAATTTGGGGTACTAACTGATTAGGAAGATGAGGCAGAATTTGGGAGCCCCTAGAATGAGTCTGTTTCCGGTTGGAATGGGAAATATTTAAGAATCAAATTAAATGATCTCAAATCCACTCTGGAATGAAACAGGTTATAAGGAAAATACAGAAGATGTTGAAATGGACCTGTTGGCTCATTGTGAGCTTTCCTGGACGAATGGAGACCTCTACCATGATGCTTGTACTCCATGTCCCACCCATCCCATACCTGCTATCCTGGCACCAAAGGGCCACCAGACTTTAGGCTCAGTCTGCAGTTCCAAATGGAAACCCTCTGGTCCCACAGTAGTGGACAGGATGACTCTGGTTGCTGGTGGAAGCGTCAGCTGCTTTAGTCCAACAGTTCAAGAGAGGATCAGAAGAGCATAAGGACGATATTGGAAAAAAATGCTTGGGCGAATTTCCAGAACACAATATTTCTCTTTGCAATTTTTGAGTGTTCTGTAGCCAACCTGCCAAAAAAAATGTGAAAACTATAAATAGAGAGGAGTGGGAAGGAGAAATGAGGACCTGTCACAGTGCCAGCAAAAATAGGGAACTGAGAATCTTCCAGAGATTCAGAGTCAAAGGGGGTTAATATTTACTTAGAAAAGAAGTCGTGGGCACAAGTTCTAGGATGAAATGAAGGCAAGAAAGGGAAGTTAGGGAATCGAGAGAGAGAGACTTGAAGATAAAAAAAAAAAGTCAACTTAAAGTCTCATTCCTCATTAAGGAAAGTACATATCAGAGAAGAGGGGAGAGACTGGGATATAGTTGATCACTGATTGTGTCTGGCTCTGATTAGAAGCTTTGTATCCACTTTTTAATTTAATCTTCCAGCCTGTTTCCTGGATTCCAGCTTCTATTTCCTATGAAATAGGTACCATCACCAATGACGAGAGTCAAACGTGTAACAGTAGTCAAATCTTTAACAGCGCGGACAACTAACTAACCAAAAGCTGGCCCGGGGACCCCTGCAGAGTCAAGTGTTACATGCCCAGTGCCGGGACCATGAGGCCATGGTAGAGATCTTGGGAAGGGTTTAGATTAGGGAGACACACAGCAGGTTCTGGCCAGAGGCTAGTCACCAAACTTTGTGTGGCTGAAGGGGTGTGTACCAGCTGAATGTCAGCTCCCAGATGAAACTGAGGGAAATGTCCTTTGGGAAGGTTTCCGCTGACTCTCTGCCTTTCCTTCATCCTCCCCAGGGTGTTCCATTAGCATTTGGGGTCTGGGGTCTTGCCTGTTGCTCCTGGCTTTGGTGGGCCACGCCACTGCCACAGCCAGGGCTCCAAGTGGCAGTGCACTGTATGGGCTCTTGACTGTTCCCTCCTTACTCTTGGAAGGAGAACAGGCAGCAGGGATTTTCATTCTTTGTTGGCACCTACTCTCTTCAGCAACCCCAAGATCAGAACCCCAGGCTGCACAAGCTCAGGTTCATGTCTTTACCAAAGGCCGGCAATAATTTCAGAAAGGAATGACAATGAAGGCAAAAAACCGTTCAACTACTCGCTCATCTGGACTTCTAGGGCAGGTGGGGTTCCCAGACAACTTTGTTCCGTCGGTCTGGCACCCTTGCCCCCCCCCCTCGGTGCCTTGGTGATGAGTGTGGGCCTTGCTGTTTGCGCTGCCTGAATTTGCCCTTGTCGCTTATTAGCACTGTGGCCCTAAAAGTCTGAGAGGCTAAAAGTCATGCCTCTCAGAGCCAATCGGAATAGCTTATTAGACCTATTGATTCTGGCATAGTGGGCCTGTGCGGAAATCTCTCTTCTTCATCCCTCCTCCTTCTCAGTCTTCCCCTCCTCCACCTCTTCCTCCTCCTTCTTTGATGTGTAAACCAAGGTATTTGGGGAGCAGGGAATGATGTGATGTTTGGGATTTACTTTAAAATATATTCCAAACCTCCCCCATCCCCAAAAGCAAAAATACAGGCACTTCGGGGGCAGTAGAAGGAGGAGGGCCTATGAAACAGTTGGGGAAGCAGAGTGATAAGTACTCAGAAGGGCCGGGATCCTTCTGCTCTACACATTTTGGTGTGTGCTTGAGAATTTTCATAATAAGAGTAAACAAACAAAGACCAAATAATGAGGCTTTCATTCCCTATATCCAAATGACCACAACAGGGCATAGAATGCACTTTCATAGTTGTTTCCCTGGCAATTTATTCTGATTCTCCAAATAAGATTCCAGCTCTCATCCTACCAGTCATAGTCTCTGGATATTGACTGGGAACGTTTTCCTCAACAAGGCCTTGCCAGGCCCACGCTAGGGAATGTATTGTTTCAGATTCTGTACTCAGGTTTTAACGATTATTTATTTATTTATTTATCAGAGGAGGGGGAGAGCGAGCACAGGCAGACAGAATGGCAGGCAGAGGCAGAGGGAGAAGCAGGCTCCCTGCAGAGCAAGGAGCCCTTGTGGGACTCTATCCGAGGACGCTGGGATCATGACCTGAGCCGAAGGCAGCTGCTTAACCAACTGAGCCACCCAGGCATCCCTGTACTCACGTTTTTAAAAAAGTGACCAGTTTCCCATTTGGAGTGACTCGAATGCAAGACTCACTGTAAGCCATTGTCTTGCTGTGTCCCATCCCTTTCTAAGGACTGCTTGTGCTATCTCTGGGAGATCACAGCATTGGGAGGGGCAGCCCAGGCCTGGGCTACTACAGCAAAGCTGCAGCCTGAAGGGCTCCCGTGAGATCTGTGGTTTGAGCGGTCAGAGCCTCACGGAGAAAAAAAAAAGAGAAATGAATCATCATTTGACCATGACATTCCCACTAAAGGTGAGGATAGTGGGAGAAAGAGCAAGGGAAGAGAAAAGAAAAATCTCAAAATAAATGTGGGGTGGATGGCAGGAGGAGGAGGGGG
>NW_026739521.1:0-21413 GCF_022355385.1 Mustela nigripes
AGGGGCAGGGGCAGGAGCTGGGGCAAGGGCAGGGGTGATGGCCTGGGCGAGGTCAAGGGCTGGAGCTGGGTCTGGGGCAGGAACAGGGGCCCAGGGAGGGGTTGGGGAAGGGGTGGGACCAAGGGAGGACCTGGGTCAATGGCCAGAACAGGAGCCCAGGCAGGGGCAGGGGAAGTGAGAGTCGCTCTGGCAGGGGCAGGGGAAGGGGGAGCGGCAGGAGCAGGGGTGGGGGCCGGAGCAGGAGCCAGCTCTCCCCGGACAGCATCAGCATCTCCGTGGGCAGGCGCCCAGGCACCTGTGGGCTCCCGGTCTCCCGCCGAAGTGACTCCAGACACCATGTGCCCCTCCGGAGTTGCTGAAGTTGGGAGTGGGTCTAGCTCCTTGGCTGGAGAAGCTGGGAGAGGAGAGAAGGTCACCCGCGGGCCTGCCTCTCCCTGTGGCTTTGCAGAGACAGAGCCCAGCCGGGGGCCTCCCGGAGAAGCCGCAGCCACGAAGGACCCTCCCGGGGACGTCTCCCCGACTGCAGTCCACCCCCTGGGTGCTCCGAGCCAAGTCGTGGCTCCTGGCCCCACACCAGCCTGTGGGGGCTTCTCCCTGTGGGGCCCAGCACCGACCCCTCCTCACACAGCCACAGGCACCCCACCCCAGCCTTCTCACCCTTGGACTTGGCATCCGTGCGCTCTGTGTCCAGGATCACAATCCAGTGGAGTACCGCGGGCAGTGGTCTGGGATGTAGCGGGGGCCTTCCCAGGACCAGGGACTCCGGGGTCGGGCAGGAGTGCGTGTCTTCCCCCCTCCTTCCTAGTTCATCCGTGGCCTGCCAAGGCAGAGACGGGGAGTGTGCAAGAGGCGTCAGAGCCCTGCCCGGCTGTACCCACCATGCTCCTGCCCAGTGCCCCTGCTTCTCCCAGATTCCATGCAGACCTGTGCGTGCACAGCCCTGCACCTGGGTCAGTGACCCGTCCCTGCAGGGTCTCAGGATCAACCCTGGGCAGAAGGGTGTAGCCTCCACATCCCGTCCCACCTAGCCAGCCTTAACCTGGGGTGTGAACATGACCTGCCCACCAGGCATCTGACCCCTCATCAGCCTGCTCCTGCTCCAGGCGTCTCCACCCCCGATGAGCTCTCCTTTCACACACACACACACACACACAGACACACACAGACACACACAGACACACACACACACACACACACACACAGACACACGGGGAGGAGCCCTAGGCCTACACTTGTCGGTCAGAAGGTGTGGGGCTGTCTGACTCTGAGCCTCCCGGTGTCACCTTTTGATTCTTTTTGCCAAAGGGCCAGAGGCTTCGGGGAAGCCTGACACGACCTGCCCAGTGGGGGGACGTGTTTGGTGGGCGAGCTCTCCTCTGCCTGCATCCTCTGGGCTTCGGTAGGCAGCAGCAGAACATGTCGCTTCCTTCAGATCTGCCCAGAAATGAGCTGGGCAGGGGGGTTTTCTCTGGAATGTGGGTGCCTGGATACGTGGGTTCCAAGTCCGTTGGGCTCTGTTGTCAGGGAAGTGAGGTCACCACTGCCTGGGGGCTCCTTACCGGACTTCCTGCTCCCACCAGAGCTCCCTGAGGGCGCCCCTCCCCCAGCTGCTCAAGGTTCACCCTCCACCCCATGCCCTGTCCATCCAGTGACCCCCACACAGCCTCCCCACAGCCCCTGGGAGGCCTGGGTGCAGCTGTTGTCCCCGCTGGGAGGGCCCAGAGCTGGGTTCAGACCGGGCTCCTGCTCCTGCCCAGGACTGTGTGCCCGCACACACCCTGTGGCTCTCAGGGCCTCCCCAGTCTCCCCGTCTGCACACTGGGGGTGTCCTGGCTTCTCCCTCTAGGGATGCCATCAGGGGTAGGACCCCTGCATACGTTCCATCCCCGCTCTCCCAGGAGGCTTGTGCACACACTTGGCCAGGCGCGGGTGAGCCAGGGGCTGGGCGGGGGCATGGAACACGGCCCAGAGGGGCCTGGATCTGCTCTGGGATCCAGGCAAAGCCACCGTCCTCCTGCCTGGGTCCCATCCCCCATGGCAAGGTTGCAGTGCATGGCTTCTGACCTTGGTGACACAGGCTTCCCGGGGCTCCCATTAGGTTGAGGTCCAAGGGCCTCGTCTGCGCCCATGTGCTGGCCACCCCCCACAGGGGACCCCGGGCATTCCCGAATCCATCCTCCCAGGGTGGATGGCCCGTGGGACTGAGAAGGGGACACAATGTTTGGCTGCCATTTCCCAGCCGATGGAGGAAAGTCTGGGACTTCTCCTGGTTCCCTCTCTCCTGGGTTCAGTGTCTGTCTCTGTCTCTGTCTTTGTCTCTGTGCCTGCATCTGTCTCTGTTCATGGGTGTCTCCCAGGAGCAGGATCTGGGGGCCCCAGGGCTGAGGGGAGAAACCTCCGAAGTCTCCCTTGTCCCTGTTTCCCTCTCCTGGGCTGGTGCTCGGTTCCTTGCTAAGTAAGGCCTTCTCACCCCGAGCAGAGCTCTGACTCTGGAACCTCTTCCCGGTGGGGACCCTGCGGCCGCAACAAGGAGGGTCCTGCCCTGGGTCCCCAGACCAGGGGTCCAGTGCTCTGCCACATTCTGCAAGCCCACAAGGTCAGCCCCCTGAGTCCCCAGGCTGTCTTCTGCTCAGAAGGACCTCGAGGGAGTCCAAAGCATTTTCCCAAGCCTGGGAGCACAGTGGGTCAGGGACAGAGATTCAAGGCCAACAGGCTCTTCTACAAGCCTGTGGGAGACTAGGGACACCCTGTCTCTATGGCCCCACTGATAGAAGAGGAAGGGGAGGCCTTCGGTGCTGTAGCCCTGTCCACACTGGGGGGGGGTGCCTCTTCCTACTTCCAGTAGTCCAGGGTGGTGATGGACACCAGGCCCCAGACCCTGTCCCCACCCAGTGCCCTGGCAAAGCCCCTGGGCCCCTTGGGGACCCCTTGACCATCAGCCTGTCCTGTTTCCCCTCCCCATGCTTTGGATCTCGGTCCTGGCCAGGAGTCCTGATGCCCCCGACCCCATGGCCCTGCTGTCTCCAAACTCTTTCTTCTTTCCCCCTTGTTACCCACCATTTTCCCAGGGTGTCTCCCCCTCTGACCCCTAGCTGGGCAGAGTGGGGTGTGTGTGTGTGTGTGTGTGTGTGTGTGTGTGCGTGTGTGTGTGTGTGTGTGTGCGCATATGTCTCTAGCTGTCTGGGGATGCCCGAGGTCATGTCCCCCCATGGGATGGGGTGGGTAGCTCTCCCCAAGGATCTGAGGAGCTCTCACCCTCAAAGC
The DNA here is from genome assembly GCF_022355385.1 of Mustela nigripes. Taxonomy (NCBI): domain Eukaryota; kingdom Metazoa; phylum Chordata; class Mammalia; order Carnivora; family Mustelidae; genus Mustela; species Mustela nigripes. The sequence goes on from NW_026739521.1 coordinate 3,265, forward strand.
AAACCTCATGGGAGGGTCAGGAATTGCCTAGGACTGGAGGGAAGCTCTGCTCCTTGGACTCTGTACCCGATTTTTGTCCTGGGCCAGTCGCTGCCTCTCTTGAGTCCAGGTTCCCAACTGTCCCTGAGGGTTGGACATGGAAATGCTTGAACCTGGCCGTTCCTCCAGGGGTAGGTGGAGGTGGATGAATGGTGCACCAGGCACACAGACCTCCATTCCGAGAGGGCCAGGTGTGCCCAGGAGACCTGCACACAGCACCTGTCCCCTGACCCAGCCTTGGGGTGGATGCGTACCCACCATGGCGCTGTCCCCGCCTGGTCCCCCATGTTCCCTCACCACTGCCAAGTCCTCTTTGGCCCCAAAGTCTGCTGAGCACCGGAACCGTGCCTATCCTGGGAAGCAAGGCTCAGGGTGCCAGGCCAGGTGGGTTGGACATCTGGGGATGCAAAAGTCACTGAATTCCCCCCACCCAGCTGGTCTGGATTTCAGACTCCATTACAGGGTCCAGCTAAATGCGGCATTGAACCAGAGGACTTGGCGACTTCAGTGGAGGCCAAGTCAGGGCAGGGAGATCAGTGGGCCCCTTCCAGTTCTCCTCCCCTCCTTCTGCTTGTCTTCCCGGCTGTGCCCTGGGACAGAGCTCTAGCCTGTCCCTGGATTCAGCCCTGGCTAGAGTCAGAGGGGTGGGAAGGTGGGCAGGCAGGAGGGGGTCACCACCAGGATGCCCAAGTGTGAGGGAGTTGTTACCATAATGAGGGACCTGTGGACACGCATGGATTTCAGCCCTTTTTAGACATGAGCAGTGGCCCCAGGACTCAGCCCCTGCCCTCTCCTTCACCTTCCATGAGGCCGCATTTCCCCCAGCCCAGTCCTCGTCTGCAGCCAGACCTCCCTCCAGCCCCAGGAAATCTGCTGCTCCAGGAGGCTTGAAACTCATTACAAGCTGGAGCCACGCCAGCCCTATGGGGCCTGATTTTAGGTCCTGGAGTCCCACAGTGAGGAGAGGTTATGTGTCACAGGAGCAGGGAGAGGGCAGAATGGACTCTCCCTGGGGGCCATGGCTCCCTGGTCTGCACAGACCCTGTTGTGTGCTGGCCCCTAGGGCACCCATACTCCAGCTCCCAGGCAGGCTCTGGGAGGGAAACCAGAGTGTGGCTTGTGCTAGCTCAGACTGTCACTCTGTCCTATAGCTACAGCCTGTCCTGCCAGTTGGACTCCCTCTCCTAGTTGGTCAGCAACACCCTCAGAGCCAAGAACAGCCCATCAGTCAGATCAGGGGCCAGTGTGTGGCCAGGCAGGCAGGGGAGAGCTCGCCCTGGGCTCAGGGAATCCCTGGCTGGGCTAACGGTGGCTCGGGAGGGCTGGCCTTCCAGCCCCTCTGCTGAGCAGCCCTGTGACTGGAGTCATTTGCCTCCCCTCTCTGGGCCTCACTCTTTGCCTCTGTGCAATGCAGTGATCCCGAACGATCAATCACTCTTGTGGCAGGAACATATGGGATGCTGGTGATTGACCTGTTGTGGGCACAGAGTCTGGATTGCAGAGTGCTGCGAGGGATGGTGCATAGTGTTGCCAGTGAGCACCCCTCCTCCCAAAGCCATTCAGCCCTTCCACGCAGCTGTCAGGCCCCTGAGATACCACATTCCTGACACCAGGTCCCTATGTGTGGCTCTTCCTTAGCAGTGGGACAGGGTGGAACCCTGGAACACGGGGTCATCTCCTCACTCTGAGGGCAGGAGAGCAAGGAAGACTTCCCCTGGGGTCCCCCAAGGCCATATAAGAGGGGAGGTGGCTGCCCCCAAGCAGTACATTGAAATTCTGCTTCTGTTAGAACCTGAGAACTGGGGTTTGGTTCTTTCACTTGCTGGGCTGACAAGACACACACGCTCTCCATGACTCCTCCTTGAATGAAGAGCTCTCGCAGGGTCCTGGGCGTCCTGGACTTGGGAAGGGGGAGGGGCCAGTCCTCTCTCTGGCTCCTGAAGAAGACCCGTCATCTCAAAGACAGGATTGTTTCTAGTCATGATCCTGGGCCAGAATGGGAGACAGCCCCTTAAGGCTCCTGACTCTGGGGCTGAGGGGGCCTTTCTCAGGTGCAGCAATGCCCACTGAAAGTGGGGGTTTCAGAAAGAACATATGCCTGGACCGGGTCCTGCCCCAGGGTGGTGGCTGCCTTCTCCAGCTCTGGAGAAAGAGGGACATCCTCTGCTTCTCTGGGCGTGGGGTCCTCTGACCCATGAGCAGGCACTGGAAGTTTTCCAGTCTGACTCTGGAAGTGCACCAGTGGGTCAATCACTATCCACACATGAACACAGACAACATGCTAAGGAAGTGCCAGAGGTGATCCTGTGCCAATAGCCTGTGGTCGGCGGGGCTGGCAGCTTCAGTGCCCTCCAGCGGACCCCCTTTCCCTGGATGGGAATCCCCCTGGAGTCTCTGTCTTCAGCGTTCTCTTCCTGATGGTTTCAGGACTAAGGGTGAGACTGGTGTGGCTTAGAAGGCTCCACACCTGCCTCCTTCATTTTGCACACATCACTGCTACCCAGGAAGCAGGGGCTGCTGCTCCCATACTGCCGCACACAAGGCTGACTTTAAGGCATTCATTCCCTCCATGCCCAGCTGCTCTGGCTCTGTCACACACACAGTGGGCACAGCTTCCTTACCAGGCCAGGAGTCCCAGCAGAGCTCTCCTTTTGCAGGATCAAGGTTCATATTCTTTTTTTTTTTTTTAAATATTTTTATTTATTTGACAGAGAGAGATCACAAGTAGGCAGAGAAGCAGGCAGAGACAGAGAGGAGGAAGCAGGCTCCCTGCTGAGCAGAGATCCTGATGTAGGGCTTGATCCCAGGACCCTGAGATCATGACCCCAGCTGAAGGCAGAGGCTTTAACCCACTGAGCCACCCAGGCGCCTCCAAGGTTCATATTCTTAGCCAGAGAAGGAAGCCCCATCTGTCCTCTGCTAGAGAAGGTGAATTCCTGGGTCAGGTGGACCTCAGGTGCCTGAGGACAGGGGGTCTCCTGCAGTTCCCCTGGAGAGAAGGGTGACGGACACCCCTGTCTGGGAGAATGGTGAGCAGCACCCTTCCTAGGCCACAGGTGCATCCGTCACCTGGCAGTGCTTATACTTCGACTCACCCCTGGAAGCTCTGGCACAGTTTTTCATAAATGTATTTTTAAAAAATATTAATTTATTTATTTGACAGACAGATCACTAGTAGGTAGAGGGGCAGTTGGGGGTGTGGGGAGAAGTAGGCTTCCTGCTGAGCAGAGAGCCCGATATGGGGCTTGATCCCAGGACTCTGGGACCATGACCTGAGCTGAAGGCAGAGGCTTTAACCCACTGAGCCATGCAGGTGCCCCTCATAGAAGTATTTTCAACAGAGTTCAACACAGCAGTGGTGGAGATAGCAGCGGAGTAAACAATGCTAGTACCTATGGAGGTGGATGGTGGCTCAGTTAAGCCACGGAGTCTTGATTTTGGCTCAGGATGTGGGATCGAGCCCAGTGCAGGGTCTGTGTTCAGTGTAGTTTGGGCTCATGATTCTCTCTTCCCCTCCTGCCTCTCCCACCACTCTCATGCCCCACACTCTCTCTCCGAAATAAATGAGTAAAATATAAAAATGGCATCATACAGAATGTACTTTTAAAAAATTATAAAGAATTGAACATTGATTTTGCCATTTTTAGCATTTTCAGTATAAAGTTGGCAGTGTTAAGTGTGTTTACACTGCTGTGAAACAGATCTTGAGAACGTTTCATCTTATAATCTGAACATTACATCTTACAAATCTGAACTTCTGTTCCCATTGTTGTTTTTCATGTAGAAAGCACATTTATTTATTTATTATGCTCAGTTAGCCACATGTAGTACATTAGATTTCAATGTAGTGTTCAATGATTCGTTAGTTGTGTATAACACCCAGAGCTCATCACAACACGTGCCCTTCTTAATACCCATCACCGTGGTACCCCATTCCCCTCCCTTCTGTAAGCCTCAGTTTGGTTTCCAGAATCCAGAGTCTCTCATGGTTTGTCTCCCTCTCTGATTTCTTCCCACTCAGTTTTCCCTCCTTCCCCTGTGGTCCTCCATGTTATTCCTTACGCTACTCGTATGAGTAAACTGTATGATAGTTGTCTTTCTCTGGTTGACTTACTTCACTCCAGTTCTGTGACTTAATTCCCTCCAGTTCTACCCATGTTGATGCAAATGGTGGGTATTCATCCTTTTTGATGGCGGGGTGATATTCCATCGTATATATGGACCATATATTCTTTATCCGTTCGTCTGTTGAAGGGCATCTCGACTCCTTCCACAGTTTGGCCATTGTGGACATCGCTGCTATGAATATTGGGGTGCACATGTCCCTTATTTTCATTACACCTGTATGTTTCCGGTAAATACCCAGTAGTGCAATTGGTCGGTTGTAGGGTAGCTCTGTTTTTAATGTCTGAGATACCTCCATACTGTTTTCCAAGGTGGCTGTACCAGCTGACACTCCCACCAGGAGTGTAAGAGGGTTCCCCTTTCTCCACATTCTTGCCAACATTTGTTGTTTCCTGTCTTGTTAATTTTTGCCATTCTAACTGGTGTTAGAATGTGGTGACACCTCATTGTGGTTTTGACTTGAATTTCCCTGATGGCTAGTGATGTGGAGCACTTTTTCATGTGTCTTTTGGCCATTTGTATGTCTTCTTTGGAGAAGTGTCTGTTCATGTCTTCTGTCCATTTCTTGACTTCATTTGTTTTTTTGGGTGTTGAGTTTGATAAGTTCTTTATAGATCTTGGATACGAGCCCTTTATCTGTAATGCTATTTGCAAATATCTTCTCTCATTCCATGGGTTGTCTCTTAGTTTTGTTGACTGTTTCCTTTGTTGTGCAGAAGCTTTTCATCTTGATGATGTCCCCAAAATTTATTTCTTTTTTTGTTTCCTTTGACAAGTCTTTTTCTTTTTAAGATTTTTATTTTTTATTAGACAGAGAAAGACACGGGGAGAGAGGGAACACAAGCAAGGGGAGTGGGAAAGGGAGAGGCAGGCCTCCTGCTGAACAGGGAATCTTATGTGGGGCTTGATCCCAGGAATCTGGGATCATAACCTGAGCTGAAGGCAGACATTTAATGACCGAGCCACCCAGGTGCCCCTAGAGATGTGTCTTTAAAGAAGTTGCTGTGGCTGAGGTCAAAGAGGTTACTGCCTATGTTCTCCTCTAGGATTTTGATGGATTCCTGTCTCACATTGTGGTCTTTCATCCATTTTGATTTTATCTTTGTGTATGGTGTAAAAGAATGGTCCAGTTTCATTCTTCTGCATGTGGATGTCCAATTTTCCCAGCACAGTTTATTTAAGAGACTGTTCTTTTTCCACTGGATATTCATTCCTGATTTGCCAAAGATGGGTTGACCATAGAAGTGAGGATCCATTTTTGGGTTCTCTACTCTGTCCCATTGATTTATGTTCTGTTTTTGTGCCAATACCATGCTGTGTTGATGCTCACAGCTTTGTAATACAGCTTGACGTCGGGCATCGTGATGTGATGATCCCAGATTTGGTTTTCTTTTTCAACCTTTCCCTTGTTATGTGGAGTCTTTTCTGGTTCCTGTTTGTTCCAGCTCTTTGAAAAATGCCAATGGTATTTTGCTAGGGATGACATTGAACGTGTAGATTGCCCTGGGCAGCATAGATATTTTGACAATGTTTATTCTTCCAACCCATGAACATGGAATATTTTTCCATCTCTTTGTGTCTTCCTCAATTACTTTCATAAGTGTTCTATAGTTTCTAGAGTATATAGCCTTTATCTCTTTGGTTAGGTTTATTCCTAGGTATCTTATGGTTTTTGGCACTGTTGTAAATGGAATTGATTCCCTAATTTCTCCTTCTACAGTTACATTTTTAGTGTATAGAAAAGCAACTGATTTCTGTGCATTGATTTTGTATTCTGCCACATTACTGAAATGCTGTATGAGTTCTAGTAATATGGGGGTGGGGTCTTCTGGGTTTTCTACATATAGTGTTATGTCATCTGTGAAGAGAGAGAGTTTGACTTTTTTTGTCAGTTTGAATGCTTTCTATTTCTTGTTGTTTTATGATTGCTGATGCTAGGACTTCTAGTACTATGTTGAAAAATAGTGGCAAGAATGGGGCATCTTTGTTGTGTTCCTGAGCTGAAGGGAAAAGCTCTCCGCTTTTCCCATTGAGAATGACATGTGCCATGGACTTTTCATAGGTGTTTTTTTATGAAATTGAGGAATGTTCCTCTATCCCTACACTCTGAAGAGTTTTAATTGGGAATATATATTCCATCACAAATGGGCTCATCCTAGAAGGGTGTTTTGAAGGTCTAAGAAGCACTATCCACTCCATGGGTTAGACCAGAAAATGAAGTTCTTTCCACTTGGAGCATTACTATTTGGGTCTTAAAATTGTCTTGGAAATGTGGGAAACCATTGCATTTCCTGAAGCCCAAGCCTCAGAAGGTCTGAGAACAGTTGACCTTGTCAGGAGCCAGGCACAACTCCTCAGGAAGTGTTGGTGCAGGAAGGGAAGGGGCAAGGCTCTGAGGGTGGTCTGCAGCTAGAGGAATCCGGGGAAGGGGCCCTGTTTGTGGGGGCCCCGCCCCAAACTCCGCCAATGCCTGTGCAGCCCAGCCAGCTGCAGCCAGCTGTACAGGTGGGAAGGGCCTCCAGGACCCCCTGCAGTTCTGGTGCTTGGATGCAGGCAGGTGTAGCCACCAATGGGCTTGGGGCACCACCCTCCCTGACCAGTCACCGTGTGGGGGTGGAGCTACCTCTCTGTGGGTGGGCCCCCAGCTGCCCCTGGATACAGCAGTGAGGCAGGAGAAAGTGAGATTGACCTGTGGGGGTTCCCTGGTGGGTGAGTACACGCTGTGGGCTGGGGTGGGGACCCGGGTGGTAGGTTGAGCTCCACGTGGGAAGTGGGGGTACTGGAAGGGGGCATGGAATGAGCTAATCCTGGGAACTCAGATGAGTTCTCCTTTTTCCCTCGAAAGTCCCTTCTGCCCTATATCCGTTAATTGGCCATACCCCCCAGATCCTTGAACTCTAGGACGCCCACTCACCCCTGGTTTTGTGGGATGAGTGGTGGACATTTCAGGTTTCCCAGTGTTCCCCTGGAAGACTGCATGTAAGGATGGCACACAGTCCCCACGTCAGTGGGTTGCACCCTGGTCCCTGACACAGTGCAGGTAATGGACCTTGAGCAGCACCTCCAGCTCAGCAGGGTCTCCCTGTTCAGGCACAAGTGTGGCAGCACCAAGCCTCAGAGCCATCCCCTAACTTCAGCATTGTGCCCTGTGTCCCTTGGAGATGGTGGTAATGGCCTGTAAGGATCATGCAGGTGGGTCCTCCAGGTTCCTGTCTCCCGCCCCAGGCACCGGTGTAGTAGAAACAGCCCCAGAGGCATCTCCTAATTTTAGCATTTTTCCCTGTGTCCTTCATGGATGGTGGCAATAAGCTGTCAGGATTGTGCAGGAGGGTCCTCCAGGTCCCTGTTCCCCCAGGCACAGGTGTGGTGGCAACAAACTTCAGAGTAGTCCCCCAACTTCAGCACTGTGCCTCATGCCCTGGGGTTGGTGGTCATAGCTTGTCAGGATCCTGCAGGAGCTTCCCCAGTTGGGGGCCTGGAAGCTGGATTAAAAATGTATATGTATTAGACTGGTGACTAGAACAGGGTCACCCATTTAATTTTGGGAGTATCTTGGTCTCTTAGAAGAAACTGCCTTTCTAAATTTTAAAGAATGAAGAACATATTTAAGGGTAAACACAATGAAGGGATGGAACATGCCCATAAAGGTGAAAATTTTTTTTTAAAAATTTCTAAAAAAGGAGTTGATATAGTAAGTTGGTTAGGAGAATAAAGAAAAAGAAAGTGGAGAGAATTTGCTTGGGCTGGAGACTAGAACAGGCCTGGAGCTAGATTTAGGGTATATTTTGATCTATTAGAAGAAGTTGTACCCCAAATTTTTTAGAAGAAAAAACCGTATGTGTAAAAAAAATAAAGTTAGATACAATGAAGGATAAAATATGACTATAATAACAAAGGTTCAAAAAGATTATGATTGGGGCGCCTGGGTGGCTCAGTGGGTTAAATCCTCTGCCTTTGGCTCAGGTCATGATCCCAGGGTCCTGGGATCGAGCCCTGCATCGGGCTCTCTGCTTGGCAGGGAGCCTGCTTCCTCCTCCTTCTCTCTGCCTACTTGTGATCTCTATCTGTCAAATAAATAAAATCTTTTAAAAAAAGAGATTATGATTATCTTTTTTAATGAAAGGTATTGTTAAGATAAACTAGTCAAAAAACGTTAAAAGAGGAAAGGGTAAAAGTTAAAAAAATAGCAGAAGAAAAAAAAAGAAAAATTAAAAAAATTAATTAACTGCAAGACTAAAGAATCATGGGGAGAAAGCCATGAATTCCGTGCTTTGCTTTCTCCTCCTCTGGAATTCTGCTGTTCTCCTTGGTAAGTGAACTTGGTCTTGGCTCTATTTCTTGCTGATCTTCTGGGGTGGGGGGCTGTTGTAGTGATTCTCAAGTGTCTTTGCCCGAGGCAGAATTGCACCGCCCTTAGCCGGGGCCAGGCTAAGTCCTTCGCTCCGGTTCGCTTTCAGGAGCTTTTGTTCCCTGAACGCTTTCCGTAGAGTTCCGGAGGACGGGGACGAAGATGGCGGCCTCCTGGTCTCCAGCCTGGAGGAGCCGAGAGCCCGGGGCCCCACTCCTCAGTGCGCCCTCAGAGAAAAGCGCTCAATCACTCCCGTCTCCCTGGTCTCCGGCCGTGCTCCGAGCTCACCCAGCCTGCGACCGGTCCAAGGTAACCCCGAGCTGCGAGCTCACTGTCGGCTCTGTCTCTGTAGCCGGCTTCCCCGCTCTAATACCTGCGAGCTCTGCGACACTCAGACATCCCGATCCTTCTGTGACCCCGCGGGACCTGGGGCCACGCTGACCCCGAGTGGGCTTCACCCCGGTTAAGCCTCTGGAGCGATCTCCCTCAGTGGAGCAGACTTTTAAAAGTCCGGATTTTGTGCTCCATTGTTCCGCCGCCGGTTGCCGGGAGCGGCCCTTCCCACCGCGGTCTATCTTCCTGTGCTTTGGATTTGCTTCTCCGCAGGTCCTTCCTTTCAGAAAGTGGTCGATTTTCTGTTTCTAGAATTGTTGCTTTTCTTCTCTTTGATCTCCTGTTGGGTTTGTAGGTGTTCGCAATGGTTTGACAAGCTATCTAGCTGGTCTCCTGCTGCCGATGTCGTCTCAGCCTGTTACTTCTCCACCATCTTGCGCGTGTGTGTTTTTTAAAAGATTTGATTTGACCCAGAGGGAGAGACATCACAAGTAGGCAGAGCAGTAGGCAGAGAGAGGGGGAAGCAGGTTCCCTGTTGCGCAGAGAGCCTGATGTGGGGCTCGATCCCAGGATGCTGAGATATGACCTCAGCTGAAGGCAGAGGCTTAACCCACTGGGACACCCAGGTGCCCCACACATCTAGTGTTTTATTCTATCCTTTTTTCTTACTTCTCTGAAGGGAAAAGGAAGTGGTGACTGGAGCCTGGTTTCTGATTTGAAGAAATGGGAGATAAGAGATTTGACAGAGCAGTGTTCATGCTGACACGGTCCTCAGTGCACAGTGAACAAAGGTTTGAAGCTTGGACTTGGAAGTGTTGGTGTACAGGGAGGATGTTGTCCAAGTTTCCAGCACACAGAGTCACTTGGCTGGTCTTTCTACTCGGACCAGTTCCTGCCTTTATAAGGGCAGCTTGAAAGTGGCTTGAAACCCTAGGGCACTTGAGGAATGATCGGATGGGACACCTGGGTGGGCCAGTGTAGACAAACTCAGGGAATTCCAGAGCTAATGATGATTACATTTCTGAGGCTGGAGTTTGCTTCTCTGTGAGTAGCATTGAGCCTGGGTGGAAAGCAGTCTCTGGATCTTATGACTCATCATGTGAGCAGGTCTGAGCCTGGAAGCATTGTCTGATCAGATATCTGGGAGATTGTGAGGCCATGGTGGTGGACCGCTGCTCTTGAGGGCAGGCCATCCTGCTCCAGGGACAGGGCTCTGCTTCCTGGCCAGCCCTACTGCTGCAGATGTACCACGAAAGCTACTTTCTCTTTGGTTCTCATGCCCTCAGCTCAGCAGGGTGGTTGGTGGGAAGCAGTCCACAGGCAACCTTATTGATCCTGCCCGGGTGCCCCTTGCTTTCTCAGACGAGGTGCAGCAGGTGTCCTCTGCTGGTGCCTATGAATTCAACGAGCAGAAGAACTTCTTCCAAAGCCACACCCCTGAGAAATCCTCCACTTTCCTGTGCTATGTGGAAGAGGCCAGTTTTCATTTGGAACTGAAATCTCAGCTCCTGTTATTAGGTTCCAAGGCCACACAGCACACCAGACTCCAGGAAACTCTAGTTCCGCTTGGGGCCTGGTGTGCAAGGCTGAGGCCAAACCTGGGCAGCCTGCTGCTGCTGCTGCTGCAGGGTCCTTCCTGAAAACTGTGCACCAAAGTCTGGTTTGTAACGACATCCCAGGAAAGAGGGATAGGTGCAGCACTCTGCCTGACCACAGGACGATGCTGGACGTCCGTCACAGGTAGCTGGTGTAGGGAGGAGAGCTGTCTGTTTCCCAGGACGTGGGCCAGAGGGAGATTGGGGCCCTGGGATGCTTTCCTGCTCAGTTTTCTCAGGTGAGCTCATCAGGCAAGGGGAGGAAGTGTGTGTGCTCACCTGTAATCGAGGAAGGTGTCTGGTTTCAGGTTTCATGTGCAAGTGGATTCCCCTTATGGCTCATTTCCCTGATGGTGTGGAGGGTGCATTAGGTGGACTCCTTGGCCCAGGCATCCTGACTGTGCAAGAGCTCTGGTCACCTTTTCCCCCAGGGCTCTGGAGTCGGAAATTAGAATGAGTCAGAAGTGAAACCCTCCATGTAGGCCTCTGTTTCTCCCTTGCCAAGATGGACTGGTGACTGTGATAATTGCTCTGGAAATATAAAGCAGGAGGCATGGCCGGGGTGATGAAAGGGAGGTGGGGTGGTGGTCAGTGTTCACATGGGGGAAGGTGGTATTTCACTAGGAAGGTGATACTTGAATCAAGATCTAAAGAAGGTGACTGATATCACATCAAGAGCCTTCTAAATGGAAGGAAAAGCATGTGCAAAAGCCCTGGGACAGGAGCATACCAGGTATGTCCAGGAGCAGCAAGAAAGCCCTGTGGCCACACGAGACAGCTTAGGATGTGACCTCCAGGAGGTGACAGTAGGGTGACAGAAAGCCATTACAGGGCTTTGACCCCATGGGACTTTGTTTCACTGGGCCATCCTGGCTACAGTGTTGAGAACACAACACACAGGGTTGAGGATAGACAAGGGAGGTCAATCATGAAGCTTTTCTAGGAACTCAGGCAAGAGAGAGGTTCTAGTGTGGACCAGACAGGTGGCCGTGGAAGGAGTGGTTAATCCTATTCTGGGTACATTTTGAAGACGGAGTTCACAGGATTTGCTGATGGCCTGGATATTGGGAATGGGAGAAAGGAGGAATTGAGAGAACTCCCAGCTCTTGTTGGTTGCCCCAAGTGAGGGGAAGGAGGAGGTTTCTGGGAGTAGGAGGGAGTCTGTGTTCCACATGCCGAGGAAGGTGCCTTTCACAGTGGACCTGCCGATGTTCGTGTCTGGGAGAACTCTGAACTTCTACCCCATCAGCAACTTTCAAGTACAAGTCTCCCCCACTTTTTCAAAGTTCATAGTAAGACACTTGGCTCTTTTGAAAGATCTACATTTTCACCCAGCTTCAGTAGCAGGAAGAAATCTGAAGAGGATTTCCTTCTTATGAAAAAAGTCAAAGAGTGGACATTGCGTTCAGCATCTCTTTTGTGGGGAACCGCTACAGAGGCAGCATGCACCCCAACCTGGGCACTGCTCTCTGTATCCAGCCACCAGTGCTTTGAATTGTGTCTGTGAACATCTGTTGTGCTTTATCTCCATTTATCTTGGGTATCCATTAGGAAGTTGTGTCCTGAGGCCGAAGAAAGGCCAAAGAGAAGAAATTTTTAGAGTCCGATCATACTCACTAATTTTTCTGTACGTTTTAATGGTAATTCCTTCTGTACACAATTTCTGCTGTGAAAGGTTTCCTAGGAAAAATGTACTTTCAAAGAACAGGGGAACCTGGACCCCTCCCGCAGGGTTAGCTTTAGTCTCCCAGTGACACAGAACGTTCCATGACCTGCAGATTTTATCACTCAAACATTGTGCAGGGTTAGCTTTAGTCTCCCAGTGACACAGAATGTTCCATGACCTGCAGATTTTATCACGCAAACATTGCGCCTCTGACCACCTCCATCTGTTTCCCGCCCCCAGCTTCCCTGAATCTGGAAACCACCAATTTGTTTCCGGTATGTATGTGTTCATTATGTTTTTGTGTCCATGTGGACTGGACATGAGAGCATCTGGTTTGTCGTTCTGTGTCTACGTTCCTTAGCATAATGCTCTCAAGGTTTGTTTCCATGTCTGGTTATTGTGAACGATGCTCCAGTGAACTTGGGAGTGCATCTCTCTTTTTGAGGGAGTGTTTTTTTGTTTTCAAAGAAATATTTGATAGAGCAGTTACTGGGTCTCATGGTAGTTGTGTTTATTATTTTCAGGAACCTCCCTATTGTTTGCCACTGTGGCTGCAGAAATGTACATTCCCACCTACAGCCCACTGGGTCCCCTCATCTACACATGCTTGACCACACCTGGTGTCTGTCTCTGGGACAATTGCTGTTCCAACAGTTGTGACAGCTGACTCCTGTTTTGACTTACAGTTCCCTGATGACGATTAGTGAAGCTGAACAACTTTTTCTGTGTCTGTTGGCCACATGTATGTTATCATTGGAAAGTATCTAGTCACATAGTCTTCCCATTTTTATTTAGTTTTTGTTTAGATTTGTATGTGTGTTTTGTGTCTTTTGGATATTAGCCTCTTCTCACACATATGATTTACAGATGATTTTGTCACTGGCTGGGTTGCCTTTTAAGTTTTTGTTGGTTTCTTTTGCTGTGAAGAAGATTTCAGTTTGTTGTTCCACTTGTTTATTTTTGCCTTCGTTGCCTTTGCTTTTGGTGTCTGATCTGAAGACTTTGCCAAAACCAATATCAAGAAACTTACTACTGTGTTTTCTTCTTGGAGGTTTATGGATTCAGGTCTCATGTTCAAGTCATTCATCCGTTTAAAATTTCTGTGTGCGGTGTTGTGATCTGGTTACATTCTTCTGCATTTAGTGTCCAGATTTCTCTGTATCATTCACTGAAGAGACAGTCCTCTCTGCATTGTACATTTTCAGCTCCTGTATAGTAAGTTAAGACCATATATGTGTGGGTTAGTTTCTGAGCTTTCTATTTTGTTCTATTCTATTCTGTGTATTTGTGTTTATGCCAGTACCATACGGTTTTGATGATTATAACATTGTATTCTAGTTTGAAATCTGGGAGTGTGGCGACTGCAGCTTTCTTTCCCCAGATTGCTTTGCGTATTTGGCATCTTTTGTGAATCCATTTGAATTTTAGAACTGTCTTCTATTTCTTTGAATAATGTCATTGGGATTCGGATAGGGATTTCATCACATCTCTAGATTGCTTTGGCTATGATGAACATGCTAATGTCCAGTTAATGAGCATGGCATATGCTTCTGTTTATTTGCGTCATCTTCCATTTCTTTGACCCATGCATTTCTCCCCACCCCAATGCACACATGCACTTCCTTTATTTTCCACCATGTGTTCAGTGTACCAGGTCTTTCTTATTCTTGCTTACTCTTATTCCTAGATATTTTTTCTCCATGCCATTGTAAATGGCATTGCTTTCTTAGTTTCTCTTTGTGAAAGTTTGTCTTCAGTATATAGAAACACAACAAGTTGGGGCACTTGGGTGGTTCCATTGTGAAGCATCTGCCTTCAGGTCAGGTCATGATTCTGGGGTCCTGGGATGGAGCCTCTAATCGGGCTCCCTGCTCAGTGGGGACCCTGCATTTCTCTCTCCCTCTGTTGCTCCCCCTGATTGTGCTCATGCTTCCTCTGTCAAATAAATAAATAAAATCTTTTAAAAGAAGAAATGCAACAGGTCTCTGTATGTCAACTTTGTATCCTGCAGTTTTACTGAATTTGTTTTTTGTAACAGTTTTTTTGGTGGAATCATTAGGGATTTTTATACCCAGATGGTTTAGAGTTTTATCATAAATGCATATTTAATCTTGTGAGAAGTTCTTTCTGCATCTATTTTAACAGTCATGTGATTCTATCTTTTATTTGGTTGAGGTGGTGTATCCCATTGGTGGATGTGCAGACGTCGAACCGTCCTTGCAACACTGGAATCAGTCCCACTGGACCATGTTGTGGGATTCTTCTGACGTATTTTTGAATTCAGTTTGCTGATTAATTTTTTGAGGATTTTGACATCTCTGTTCATGAGGGATATTGGCATTTCCTTTTCTTGTATGTTTCTGGAATCCTTTTCTTGAACTGTTTTGGTAGCAGGATAATGCTTAGTTCCTAAAATGGGTTTGAACGGATGCCCTCCTCTCCTATTTTTTAAAGAGTTTGAGAAGGATTTGTATTAATTCTTCTACTGTCTGGTTGAACACTTTAGTGAAAATTTCGGTCTTGGACAACTGTTTCTTGGGAAATTTTTGATTATCAAATCAATCTTTTTTACTAGTGATCAGTCTGTTCAGATTTTTTCCTTTTCTTGGTTCTGTCTTTCTAGGTTGTTGGGAGGGACTTACCCATTTCTTCTAGGTTGTCTAGTGTGTTGGCCTCTACTTGCTCATAGTACTCGGATGATCCTTTGTATTTTTGTGGTATTCATCGTCATGGATCATCTTTCATTCCTTTTTTTAAAGTTTGTCATTTTTTAAAATTTAAATTCAATTAGGCAAAGTTATAATACATCGTTAGTTTTTGATGTAATGTTCAATGATTCATTATTCATGATTCAATTAGTTCCCTGATTTATAGAGTACAACAGCCAGTGCTTTTCACCACACGTGCCCTCTTTCATGCCCATCACCCAGTTATCCCATCCCCCACCCGCTTCCCTTTCTGCAACCCTCTATTTGTTTCCCAGAGACCAGAGTCTCATATGGTTTTTCTCCCTCTCAGATATCTTCCCATGCAGGTTTCCCACCCTGTCCCTATGATCCTTCGTGTTATTCCTTATATTCTATATACGAGTAAAACCGTATGATAACTGTCTTTCTCTGCTTGACTTATTTCACTTAGCATAATCCCCTCCAGTTCCATCCATGTCCATGCAAATGGTAAGTATTCATCGTTTCTGATGGCTGAGTAATATTCCATTGTCTATATGAACCACATCTCCCTTTAAAAAAAAAGATTTTATTTATTTATTTGACAGAGAGAGAGATCACAAGTAGGCAGAGAGGCAGGCAGGGAGGGGGGAAGCAGGCTCCCCACTGAGCAGAGAGCCTATGCAGGGCTCGATCCCAGGAACCTGAGATCATGACCTGAGCGGAAGGCAGAGCCTTAACCCACTGAGTCACCCAGGCTCCCAGCTTTTATTTTCATTGATCTTTTGTCTTTTTAGTCTCCATTGAATTATTTCCACATTCCTTTTGTTATTTCCCTATTCCTACTGATTTGGGGATTTGCTTTTCTCCCCCCTCCTTTTTTCCCATGGATGTGTATTGGAGAGCCTTCTGGATTGACAAGGATCTGAATTTCTATGACTTTCCCCCTTTGAACTATTTTTATTGCATCCCATAAGTTTTTGTAGGTTCTCCTTTTTGTCTCAGGGTACCTCTAAAATTTCTTGATTTCTTTGACACTTGGTTGTTTAGTAGCATGTTGTTCAATCTCCCCATATTTTTGACTGTTCCATTTTCTTTTTCTGAATGATGGCCAGTTTCATATCATTGTGATTGGACAAGATCTGAACTAGAAGGTGAATGGAGCATTCAGATTAAATGTTTGTTAACTGTTTTTTTTTTTTTTTTTTTTGTCTGAGGGAAGAGCATGAGTTCTGTGGGGACAGAGGGAGGTTTTGTGAGACTGGAGTCGGGGTGGGGGTTAACCCTCATCAGAAGTACTGACTACCATGCAGGTTGTGCACCACTGTTCACGCTTTAGTCCGGATGGACGTGTACTTCATTAGAAGCATTTTATATGAGGTGCAGGGGTGCCCTTCTCTATCAGAAAGGTGCCATGTGAGTTCGTGCCATGGCTCCAGGTCAGCAACCAGGATGTATGGTATTGTGGGGGTTAGAACTAGGCTTTCTGTTGAATGTGACTGAAACAGGGCATGGTGAGCTTCATGACAATAGCTGAGGTCCTGAGTGACCCACTGGGTGTTGGTGGTGGGTGGGGTAACAGGGCCTGTGGATCTGTCTCATCATGTCCTGTGGAATGTGGGGACACCCTCCTGTCTATTGAGTTGCGTGGAGTCAGGTAGACAGCAGCCCCTGGCCAGGCACAAGGGTCACATTAGAGTGCCACTAGAAGGGCTGTGTGTAGGGAGAGCCACTATTTGACTTCCACGAAAGCTGATTGGGATCTGGTGACTGTGATTCCTAGGAGCAACACGGGGAGAGGAGGGATATGGTGGTGCATACTTCCCGGGGTTGTGGTCAGGACTAATTGGGAGCTCACGAGGTCAGTCATGTCTGGCCAGAGGCACCCAGTCACTGTAGCTGTGGACACTGTGCCCATGGTACTTTTGTGCTGGCGGGCTCCCATGCTGTTGCCTCCTACTTTTCATCATCTTCATGGTCATGAGCCTCTACTCTTGCCCTCTTGTCCATGACCTCTGGGGTGTTGCTTTCCCTCCATCTGGTCCTCCTCTTCTGCTCTGTGAAACATGATGCCAGGGTAGCCTTCTAAAGAGTCAGCCCTTGTCAGTACCCTGATGGAACACTTCCATGGATCCCCTATGAGGTGAGGACAATACCTTGCCCTGGAAGGGGGCTGCAGGTCCCCAGTCAAGAGAGCCATCTCCATTTTCAGCCTGGCCTGCCCTCCCCTCAGTCCTCCTCAGGGATGCTCTCCCCACTTCCTGAGCTCACAGCTCTGAAGTTAAAAAATGAATATTGTTTTCAATTTCTCATCACGCTGGTTCATCCATGCCGTGTCTTTGGAACCTGTTAGTGGGTTTTCAGCAGTCCTGTAGGGCTGTCTGCTCAAGGATGGGATGACCGCAGAGGGGAAGCCTTCCTTCTCAATTCCCTCAGCATGTCCCTGAGCCCTGGAGCCAGCTGTCCCACTGATGGTTGCAGGACCTGAGCCAGCCCATCCTGAAACCAGGATGCGCCATCTGTGTAGACTGATGTGGCCAGGAGTGGTGGGCAGCTGGCATGGGCCAGGACAGAGGTAGATACTTTCTCTTTATCACTCTTTACCCCTTCTTCCTCCTCAGAGCAGCCTCCAAGCCCCATATCTACAGATCCCTTGATCTGTGCTCCTGCCTTCAGCTGGTGACCTTGGTGATTTCCACATTGCTTCTGCCTCCTGTACCCGCACCCATGGCATTTACTCCATCAGGGGAGGGATTGTGACCTTGTCTATACTTGGTCTTCTTCCTGTCCTGCACTGAGCCCATCCACATTTGTATCTTCCATGTATGTGCTTGGAAGCAAACCCATCCACAGGGAAACTATTAGCCAAATGGATCCAGGTGAAGACCACCGAATTAGATATCCAGGATGTATAACAAACCTGCTCTGAAACCTGTCCCACACTCTGTGACTATCTCATACTAAACCAGTAACAGTATTAACTTTCTGGATATGAAGTGGCATCTTTCTCTACTTACTCTCTTGAATGCATAGGTGCTAAGACTGGACAGAAAAGGACCATGGCTCCCTTGGGCTAGGGTTAACAGGCAAAGTAGAAGAATTCAACAGATGATCACATCAAAAAATGGGCAGAAGACATGAACAGACACTTCTCCAAAGAAGATATACAAATGGCTAACAGACACATTAGCCATCAGGGAGATTCAAATCAAAACCACTTTGAGATATTACTTTATACCAATTATAATGGCCAAAATTAACAAGACAGTAAACAAGTGTTGGAGAGGATGCGGAGAAAGGGGAACCCTCTTACACTGTTGATGGGAATGCAAGTCTGTGCAGTCACTTTGGAAATAAGTGTTCAGATTCCTTAAGAA
>NW_026739522.1:0-21371 GCF_022355385.1 Mustela nigripes
ATTTTTTGTTGTTGTCGTTTTGAGTCCTGAAGACCCAGAGGCAGAGGGCTAGAAAGTTCAGCATGAGGAGAAAGAAAGGGAAAAAGGAACACCAAAGAAGATAAGGTTGAGCAATTCCAGCAAAGTCGTAACAGAAGAAAATGCAGGCGGAATTGACACAACTAGTTAAAAGGGAACAAGAAAGAAATATAAAAGGAAACTTTTAAATAGAAATAGTGACTGAAAAGACTGGAGGACATGGGGCAAGCCACTTGCAGGCTCCTTCTCTTTCATCATCTCGAAATAGTCCTACCTGTGTTCCTTGGCCCTCCTCTCTTCTCTCATGGCTGGCATCAAGGTGACCTTGATTACAAGTTCCTCCAGCCTGAGGCTACTCTCTTTCAAGCTGTTCATCTTCAGTCTCAACTCATCCAACATTTCTCTAAACTCATTCTTTGAACAGAATATTTCACACCTCTCTTCTCTCACGGGCTTACATCTCTCCCTGTGTCCTTCAAATTCATCTAAACTTCTAGTTCCTTCTTCTAAGCTCTCTAGAAATAACTTCAGCTTCCAAGATTGGCAAGAGCCCCAGGGCATGACTGTTTCCACTCTTATGTTGGCAGCTTCAATTTTCTACCTTTCAGCCTTGGACTACAAACCCCAAACTGCCTGATTACCCCCGTACCTGGGATTCTTGGGAACACAGCTTAAAAATCACACAATTACTTGGACTGTCACCAATAAAAACATATGGTCCCATTGGAACTCTCATGCCCAGCAGGTGACAATGTATATTGGTACTACCATTCTGGAAAACCATTTGGCAGCATCTACAAAACTCAATGTGTACAGACTTACGGTTCTGTTTCTAAGTATCTACCTAACAGAAATGTGCATTTTTGTTCACCAAAAGACACATACGTACTAGGATGTTCAGTGTGGAAATATTCATTATAGACCCAAACTGAAATTTAGGTAAATCCCCATTACCAATAGAATGAAGAAATCTATTATGGTTGCTTATACATGTAGTACATACAGCAACAAGCAGGAGGAAACTGGGGTGCCTGGGTGGCTCAGTCATTAAGCATCTGCCTTTGGCTCAGGTTATGATTCCAGGGTCCTGGGATTGAGCCCCACATTGGGCTTCCTGCTCCGAGGGAAGCATGCATCTCTCTCTCCCACTTCCCCTGCTTCTGTCCCCTCTCTCGCTGTGTCTGTCAAATAAATGAATAAAATCCTTAAAAAAAAAAATGAGGAAACCACAACTACATGCTGAAATAACATGTGTAAACCTTACCAATTCAATGTAGAATGCAAGAAGCGAAATACGAAGAGCGTATTATTTGATTTGATTCCATGAATATAAAATTTAAGGACAGGATAAATTAATCAATAGTGTTGGAGTTTAGGATAGTAGTTACCTTAACCGTGGGGTTAAGGGTTAGTGAGTTAACCAGGACACGAGGGAAGTTTCTAGGGCATGGGAAATGTCCTGTTTCTTGACATGCGTACTGATTACACGAGTGTGTTCAGTTTGCAAAAATTCACAGAACTATGTAATAGGATATGTGTGCACTTTACGGCATATACATTGTACCACAACAAGAAGTTTTGAAATGATTGTAAAAACAACCAGCTATAGTCCCCAGCTTCATCAGGCTCTCCCTTTCACTGCTGGGGTCTTTCAGATCTAAAAGAACCCCTCCTGCACCACCCTTTTATCTCCTTCTCTCTCAGCATGACTTTACCTTATATTTTAAGGGGAAAAGTGCAGTTGTCAGTGGGAGCATAGTTCACACAATTCCATCCCGATGTGAAAAATGTTTCTGGGAGTAGTGCAGCTTGGCAGTCTGTAATTATCAGGCACAAATTTGCAGTTCCTGTCCTTCCAGTTCAGGGTTCAAGATCATCCCTCTCTTCTGGTGTACTGTCTTCCCACAACAGTCAGGATCCTAGAGGGACTATTAATAACAGGGACTATTTGTGAAGGTGTGAGCAGGTTTAGGGAAACGAGGAGGGAGAGTGCAGCCCCCTGGGGCTAGCATCAGTAAGGGGTCCTTCCCAACCCTAGTTCCAAAGATAGGAGGGGAGGGACCAGTTCCCTGAATCTGGAAAGGGTGGCTGGATTACACAGAGAAGACTGCCGGGTGAAGATGGCGCTAACTTACATCAACGTGGTAGAAGGAAACAGGAGATAAAACACCAGAGTTTCCTTCCCTCCCACCTTCCCAACCCTGGCCTTTCTGATGTTTCCCATATGCTGAACTTCACCAGAAGCCAGCGGAAGGGAAGAGGTGAAGTTCACACAAGCTGCCCTGCGAGACAGCTTTTTCTGCCCAGTGGTCTCATCCCTGTGCTTTAATAAAACCCCCTTTTGGTACCAAAAGCCCCCATGAAACACAAGGGCAGAGAAGGGAAGGGCATTGGTTTGGAGGAGGAAATGATGATATCATTTTTCTCCCCTCAGGCATCTCCCTCTGGCCACTCTGACTATGGAGGCTGTTGTGGCTGCAGGGAATGCTCTCATTAACAGTCCTGTGGACAAAAGGAGGCGGGAAGGGGTTCAGAGTCACAAGGCTGGAAATGGAATTAAAAATCAAGGAGACAGGGGTTCCTGGGTGGCTCTGGTATGCATCGACCTTCAGCTTAGGTCACAGTCTTGGGGTCCTGGGATCAAGCCTTGTGTCTGCTCAGTAAGGAGTCCTCTTCTCCCTCTTCCTCTGTCCTTGCACTTGCACACGCACTCACTATTGCTCTCTGTCTCAAATCAATAAATAAATCCAAAAACAAAAAAAAAGGCAAGGAGCATGCAGGACTCCTCTCTTCTTCTTGTTTATGAGCCCCATGGAAACTCCACTTCTGTCTCTTTATATTCTTTTTTTTTAAGATTTAATTAATTAATTTCTTTGATAGAGAGAGACAGAGAGAGCACAGCAGGGGCAATAGCAGAGGGAAAGGGAGAAGCAGGCTCTCCAAAGAGCAGTGAGCCTGATGTGGGGCTCCACCCCAGGACCCTGAGATCATGAGCTGAGCTGAAAGCAAAGGCTTAGGGACTGATCCACAGTCAATGAAATAATATTTCATTGCATATCTATACCAGGCACCCTGTCTCTTTACATTCTTTTGGTAACTCACTCACTGCCTTTTTTTTTTTTTTTAAGATAGATTTATTTATTTATTTACTTACTTATTTTAGAGATAGAGTGAGCATTGAAAGGGAGGTGGGGAAGGGTCAGAGGGAGACAGAGATAAGCAGACTCCCGAGAGCGCGGGGCTCCACCACATGACCCTAAGTTCATGACCTGAGCCAAAACCAGGAGACGGACCTTTAGCCGACTGAGCCACCGAAGCAGCCCTAACTCACTGCTTTTGTTCTCTCATAATGTGGCTATGGTATTTCCTCCATTCCCTCTACCCATCTCCACCTTTCAGCTTCGCTCTCATTGCTTACATCTGCATGCTGAAGACATTTTCTTTTTAGTCAATAGCTCCTCCCCCATGTTCACAATAGCAACATCATAGGTTACTGACCAGAGTGTGTTTGGATTGGCTGGACTGAGTCACCTGCTCCTGGTTCAATTAGCTATTTTTGGAGAGTAAGGTCATGTGACGCAAAACATGGCCACTTAAAGCAGCAAAGGAGAGGGAGTGCAGTGGCTGAGTACCTGTTGATACCTATGTAGTTATCTTACATCTTTAGTGTAAAAAATTTTATTCTTAATTTAGATTGTACCCCAAACAGAGCCTGAGATATGAGCTTAGATTCAAGTAGTTTATTTGAGTGGTGATGCCAGGGAGCCTAAGTGAGGGAGCTGAAGAGGAAAGGCCAATATGAGCATGTGTTGTCAGTAGCACTGCTCTTGTGATTGAGCTCAGTTCCATGTGAGCTGTGAGAAGTTTACAGAATCCCTCTCAGAACTGTCCACTCTAAAGATGAGAGGCAGGCATTTTTTCCCCCAACTTTATTCAATCATAATTAACATAAAACACTGTGTTAAAGCACACAAGGAGATGATTTGCTGCATATTTATATTGCAGAATGATTACCACAATACGGTTAGTTAACATTGTCCCCTCTCATAATTACAGTTTTTGTGTGTGTGGTAATGTTACCAGAGAACTGGCTCTGAACTCAGGTTCCGCTGCTCAATGCTTAAAAATCAGTACTCGTGGGGCGCCCGGGTGGCTCAATGGATTAAGCCACTGCCTTCAGCTCAGGTTATGATCTCAGTGTCCTGGGATCCAGCCCCGCATCGGGCTCTTTGTTCAGCGGGGAACCTGCTTCTCTCACTCTCTGCCTACTTGTGATCTCTCTCTCTCTCTCTCTCTCTGTCAAATAAATAAATAAAAATCTTTAAGAAAAAAAATCAGTACTCGAGAGACTAGTGAGGGTGGGAAAGAAGAGGTTGCTTGATTCAGGAAGGTGGCCACCTGGGAAGACGGTGGACCAACATCTCAAAAGACCAAGGGTTTTAAAGGGGGAAGGCACAGGAAAAGGGAGGGGAGCTACATGTAAGAGAAACAGGTGCCCAGGTCATTAGTCATAAGTTGATCAGACTCCACACAGACCTGCTGGCCTCTGGGGCAGCTGTTTCTGAATGTGGTCAGACCTCATCTTCTGGGAAAGTTGGTTCTTCACTCTTCTAGGCTTCAAGGAATGAAGCTTTGAGGAAAGAAGGTCAGTTCTGACATAGATCAAGGAATTTCAGTCTTAGTGACTCAATGCAAGGAGTCCATAGCTTAAAGCAAGTTAACCCTTAAGATCAGTTGGAGTGCTGTTACTGTAAGAACGTTTAGGATTTGCTTCTTTAGCAACTTTCAGATAGAAAATGAGAATCATTAACTATAGGCTGAATGTTAGATCCACAGAACTTACCCATTTTATAACTGGAAATTTGTACCCTTGACCAGATTTCCCCATTTCCCATACCCCTTGGCAACCATCATTTTACTCCTCCCTGTTACTCTGAATTTGGCTTTTTTCAGATTCTACATATAAATGAGATCATACAGTATTTGTTTTCCTCTGTCTGATTTATTTCATTTGACATAATGTTCTCAAGATCCTTGCCTGTTGTCACAAATGGGCAGAATTTCCTTCTTTTTTATGGCTGAATAATATTTCATTGCATACATATACCACATTTTCTGTATCCTTTTGTCCGTCAGTGGACATTTTGGTTATTTCCATATCTTGACTGTTGTCAATAAGTGCAAGGTAGAAGAGTTTATTCACTAGCTTGCATCCCCATGGGTGGGTAATTATTAATTCTCCCACAGAAGTGTTAATTCCCCCATACTTCCAAGCTTAGATATATGGGGCCGAGCCAGCTCTCACTAGTGCCCATGGTATTGGAAAATCCCTGGACAGAAAGGAAAATTCAGAGGACATACCAGAGGCAAGATGCTGTCTGCCCGAAGTGAGTCAAAGCCTGCCTGCACAGAACTCTCTCCCTATCCATGGCTGACGTTAGAGCTGCAGCCAAGAGACCACGGATGGTTTTCCTATTGAGCAGTAGTTAATATCCATTGTTGTCTGCATGTCCTTGTGTACTTGTGGCGATACATCTCTCATCCCTCTTGACTTTTGATTCACTCCTTGCTCAAGTCGCCATGAAACTCATCGTAGTTTCTGGGTACAAAACAAACAAAACACTCTTCAGTCCTCCATGCTCCTACCTCCCCATGATATGGTGATATGTAATACTGTAACCTTCAACTTCAAAACCCTTTGTTTTATGTGCACCCACTTTCCTCTGTGTCTTCTCGCACTCACTGGCTTCTCTTTCTCAGTCTCCTTTGGTTTCTCTTCCTCTGCCCATCATTTAGGTGTCAGTGTTTCCCTAAGGTATTAAATTTGGTTTGCTTCTCATGCTATGTAAACCCAACCTTGCCTATAATAGCTTTGGTTACTGCCTCCCTGTGGCTGATGCTCCAGAGTCTATGCCTGCTGCCTGATGCAGGCACCTCTTCCGAGGCACAGAACTGCTTTTCCCCTGCCTACTAAACACCTCCTTTCAGCTCACCCACAGGCATTTCAAACACATCATGACCCACATGGAAATGCTTACCACCGCCCCCTTCCAAACTTCTCTGCCTTGGAGCTGAAGCCAAGTACCACCCCCTCACTCTGCCAGTTGCCAAGCCTTGTGTGAACCACCTCCTAATATTTCCCTCCTCTGCCCCCTTCTTTCCCATGGCCATATCTGGAGGAGCACAGATTCAAGACCAGCCACCCCAGTTCCTGCCTGGGTCCACACAACTCCCAGAATGGGCTTAATAAACCATCAATCTGATTATGTTATGCCTCTTTAGTCCTTCAGTGGTTACCTTTGGGATGAAGAGCAAACTCTTCAGCAGGACATATGAAGTGATTCATGATCCAGTGGCTGCCAGCAGTTCGGACCCATCCTTTACAACTATTTACTAGCTTACTAAGACCTTGCACTTACCTGAAAAGGATGGGGCCCACACTCCAGCCTTAGTCTTCTAGCCCACACTGGCAATCATCCTTAGGACTTCATTCAGGCACACCAGAAGTCTTCAGCTTCCCTGATCACCCTGAGGTAGATGTAGGCCCTCCCCTCTCACTCTTGTCAGAAGACACTATCCAGTCTTAGAGTATGATAAATATCATATTACATTATAAAATCTGCCTTTCTGTTTGTCTTTTCCACTAGACAGAGAACTTGTATCGGTTACTACTGCTATGTAACAAATAGTCACATAAGCTCAGAGGTATACAACAATAAATATTAATGTCTCGTGTTTCTGTAGAGTTCAACATATCTGAGCCCTGTGGTTCTCCTGGTCTCTGCTAGGCTCATCTGTGGTCAGGTGGGGTTTTCTATCAGTGCTGGGCTTGGCTGTTTCTAGGATAGTTCTCTTCCATCTCTCAGCCTTGAAAGCAAGGATTTTGGCTCATTTATCATGGTACTTGGTGTTGAATTGTTGAATCAAAGAACACAATGAGATAGGTAGTTAATATTGTATATATTAAACAGAAAGTTTGAGATCAAAGCCAGTGGTATCCACTATTCTTCTCAAATCCTATCACCTATCCAGATCTAAGATAAGATAGTACAGTATCCTCTCACAGATCCTCATAAACATTATTTTTTCACTATTAATGCTATTATTTTTTCCCTATTCTAATGATTATAATGTAAGATGATTATGTTTCTTGCAACCTCCCAGCAAAACATTCAAATACCAGGTGGTAACAATGATTTGTTTGCATTCTCGGGAACTATTCGAAGGAAAGGCTCCCCAATTGGTTTACAACATACCTGCAGATTCTTTAACACTTCCTCCAACAGGTGAAGCCTAATTCTCTTCCTCTTAAGTGTGGGCACAGTGACTCACTTCTAAGGAATAGAATAAGGTAGAAAGACAGTGTGTAACTTCTGAGACGAGATAATCAAAGGCCTTGTGCCTTCTTCCTTTCTTTCTCTGGGATCACTTGCTCTGGGAGAAGCCAGCTATGCTATCATAAAGGCACTCAAACAACCCTGTAGAGAGGTCTGTGTGACAAGGAATTGAGGTCTCCAGCCAACTGGTGTATGAATAAGATTTTCTGGAAGCAGCTACTCCAGGCCCTTCTGAAAATTGTAGGAGCCTCAACCAACATTGTGACTGCAACTTCATGAGACACCCTGAGCCAGAACATGCTGCTGCTTTATCCTAATTCTCAGAAACTCTGTGAATTCACACATGCTTGTTGTGTTAAGCATCTAAGTTTTGGGATATTTTGTTAGTCAACAATAAATAAATAATTGAGCCATTTTTTGAATAAATTATTAAAACCTCCCCCAGAGCACAGGTTCCATAGTTACAACACCATAGTGGCTTCTCAACAGCATAAAAAAGAGAGAATAAAACCACACACACACACCACCCCTGTATTTGGGAGTCCCCTTACCTAATGTTAAAAAAAAAAAAAAAAGGACAAAATCATTATCTGTCTTCCTTGGAGGCTAAAAGAGACAAAACTGTCAGGTTTTTGGAGAGACTAAAATTTGACTATAAATGTTGTCCAGGAAGTCTGACAACATTTTATAGACAACAAATTTATAGATGAAGAATTCAAAAGACTCTAACATCGTCTTCTTGACTGAAGCCCCGTCGCTGATTTTCTGAGTCCAGGTTTAGCCGCCACCTCCTCGGAGCAACTAGATTACCAGAACCCTGATGTGACCCCCAGCTTATTGAACTTGTCAGTTGCTTTACACCCCCCAGCTTGGCCCTGGGAATTAAAACACTGCAGGCCAGCTCCTGTTCTAGCCCGAAGGCGATAATGAGCAAAATCATGCTACTCCTCAAAATAATGACAAAAGGGAGCAGTGTCTGAGGTGGTGAGTCACGGCTGATTGGGAGCCAGGAGAGTGAGAGCAGAGAGAGGAGAAGAACATAGGAAGAGCCAAGCAGAAAGTAAACGCCGAGCTCTGCAGACGCAAAGCTGAAGGGAGCACCCAGGCCTGAGACCTCAGAAAGCTTCGTGTGGGGAAACCTGGAAGGCTGCAGTGACAGGGCTTCACGGGGGAGAAGCCTGTGCATGGAGCCACCATCTACCCACATCCAGTGAGATTTAGCCAGTGATGTGAGACCCCTTCAGCCACTGAGCAGCAGCATCCACCCCCTCTTCCTGTCAAGAAACAAATACCAAAAAGTCACTTTGCCCTCAGCACTGTGCCAGGTCTAGGAACTATAAAAAGGAATAAGGCCCGAGGGATTTAGCATTTCACAGGGAGATTGACCCTGGAAGGTCATATAAAAGAATGAGGCAAAAAGCAAGGAAGAGGATTGTTCACTGGAACGTGGGAGAAGAGGAGGGGTGTCTACTCAGACCAGAGCCTGGAGGTGGAAGGCGGAAAGACCTAGCAGGCTGCCTGGAGAGGGCAACCCGTGAGCTGCAGAAACAGTCATCCTGATGAAGTATGTCTTGTGGGAGAGAGTAGGGTGCCCAGGTAATTCCAGAAACGGTAATATCATAATTGTACTTGTTTTCTAGGGCCACTCCCACAAATTACCACAACTGGACGTCTTTAAACAACAGAGTTTTATTCTCTCACAGCTCTGAGGGTTAGAAGTCTGAAATCAAGGGGCCGACAGAGCCATTCTCCCTGTGGAGACTCAAGGGGAGAATCTGTTCTTGCCTCTTCCAGCTTCTGGGGTCTGCTGGCATGCTTTGGTGTGGCTACATCACTCAGTCTCTGCCTCTGTCTTCATATCACCTACTGCCCTGTCAGATTGTCCTTTGCTTTTGTCTTATAAGGCACTTGTGATTGTGGCCCATTTAGTTAGTCTAGAATAATCTCTCCTTCTCAAGATTCTTAATCCGATCTGCAAAGATTTTTTTGTATAAAGTAAGATTTTTTTTTCAAAGATTTTATTTATTTATATGAGAGAGAAAGAGAGGGAGACCATGAAAGACAGAGAGCACGAGCTTGGATCTCCCCGCTGAGCAGGGAGCCTAATGCGGGACTCGATCCCAGGACACCAGGACCATGACCTGAGGCAAAGGCAGATGCTTACCCGATTGAGCCACCCAGGCACCCCTCCATATAAAGTAAGATCAATAGTTTTCAGGGATTAGGAACTGATATCTTGGGGATACTCATTGTATTACCACAGCCTAAGACCTGGACGGTGGACATCCTGGTGAGCAGGTATTTCAGCATTCCTCAGGTTTAACTGAAAGATGAGAGGTGAGGCAGGCAGTTAAGAGAGGATGAAGGACCCTGCAGACCAGAACAGTGAGTCTGGATTTTACTCTGAGGGCAATAGGGCACCCATTAAAGATTTTCTGTGAGAGGGCAGTAACAGACTGGCTTTACTGGAGGCTCCTCAGGCTGCCGTAGGAAGCAGGGTAGAATAGGACTACATTAAAGGCAGGCCATTCCCTTTTCTGCCGGGTGAGTTCCATATGTGCAGCCCCGAGTGAGAGTGCACCTGAGCTCTCTCTGCAGCCATGAGGTCAGATTTCGGTATTAAATGACATCACTGTGAGCTGTGAGACAGAAGTTCAGGCCCTACCAGTGAAGGCCCTGACCTTACAAACACCTGGTGCCTACAATAGGCCATGCATGCTCATTAAATAAAATAAGAAAAGTGAATTTCTACAAAGATTATGGGCATCTGTGTGGAAATGGGGGAAAGGCTGGGGTTCTGTGAACCCCCGGAGAAGGACCCCTTGGCCTGCAAGGGCCTACTGAACGTGCCAGTGCTGATGGGAGGCACAGCACATGGGAGATGATGCCACAGAGCCCCAGGCCACAGGGACTAATATTGGGATACAAAGGCCAGCCCCCTAAGGTGAGACAGTTCTTGGTGCCTTGGAGTCGGGTGCCCTGTGGAGTCCGGTGAGGCTGCAGGCGAGACCACATCCCTTTTCCACCCTGCCCTACCCACCTCACCTGGCCACAGGGTTGTCCCCAGAGTTCTCCGTAAATAACTCACATGCACAAGAACCCTCATCTCACGCTCTTGCTCTAGGGAACCCAACCGAACACAGCCGCCCTTTCTAAAACGCTGCACCTCTTAGGACCAGCTTAGCTAAGCTAGGGGGCAGCAAGCAGAGGTTCAAACCAGTCGTGGATGAGTTCTGTGAGGAAGCTAATTTGGCACACAGCTAAAATGAGGGAAGAAGGCTTATCAGCAGAATGGCTGTTTGATAAGTACGTGCCCAAACCCAGTGGTCGGCCCTGAGTGTTTTGTACGCCCAGAGCTGGTTTCTAATTAAAGACTATTCCTTTGTCACTTATCTCACTCTTTAAGGCACTGAAAGTTTATGTTTTTGTGACACATATTTTGTTTTCACCAACTGAATTCTTAAATCTTCACGGACGAGGCCCCACGTTACGGGGTTTTCGCCAAAACGTCTGTCACCATAGCTGGCATTCAGTAGGGGCTTACTAAAAACTTAAAGTTCATGTTGTCCGGAGTTTGCATGGGCTTTGCTGTTTGTGGAGCACCTCGCGTACCTACAGCGGCCTCAGTGGACTGGTAGCATCTGCATCATCTAAGAATTTGTTAGAAATGCAGAATTTCAGCCCCTAGACAGATCTGCTGGGTGAGAATCTCTGGGGGCAGGGCCCAGAAATCTGTGTTTTAACAAGATACCTGGGTGATTTTATGGGCACTAATATTTGAAAACCACTAGTGTGTGTCATCTCATTCAACTTGTTGGAAGAAGGATTCATGGGAGGGAGGATGGTCGACAGAAAGCCATAGACAAAGAAGTGCAACATCAACAGAAACCGAGCCCCCACAGACTTGCCTCCGTTCATGCATGTGCCTTGCAAGTGCAAGGTCAGGCCCATCCTACCCCATCCCACCACTGGGACTCAGCCAGCAGGTCCAGCTCTGGCTGGCTTGGGTCAAGGATTTCTTTCCCTCAGCCTTTGTTTCCTCAACCCTAGAATGGGAACAGTCCTAGCACTAGCTCATATTGATTAAATAAATTATGGTACATTCATACAAAGGAATACTCTGAAAATTTAATGAGGTAGGCTTGTATCTGCTGTTATAAAAAAATGTTCCAGTTTTGTCTGTAATGCAGGACTCTAAAGAGTAAATTGCATAGATGTGTGTCAGGTTAAAAATAAAAGACTCATTACATATATGTGTACATTATACATTTACATAGATTACAAACATGTGTGTTTCAAATATGCATTAGTATGTTCTATGAACTTACAGATAAAGGGCCCATTAACATATATGTGCAGGTAGTCATTATATATGTATGTATAATATATGAGTTCCCCATAGGAAACAAATATGTGTATATATATGTGTGTGTGTGTGCGTAAGAGTCCTCCAGTTTTAATCTCTCATACACATACACAGAGCACTGACTATGGGTGAGGTACTAGAAAGATCGGTGAAAATAAGAAAATAAGATCTTGTCTATGGGAAACTTATATTCTAACTAGGAAGGCCACCAACAAAAAAGGAAATAAATAGGATAATTACAGATTGTGATTAATGTTAGGGAAGAAACCATCTAGCTGCTCTGATTGCAACTTGGAAGAGACCTGTTAGCAGAGGACAAGGAGAAGCTCCGAAAGGAGCTCCAGGAGGAGGTGATATTGAAGCAACCACTGACAGAGGACATGAAGCTGATGATCCACATCACTGGGGAAAGGGGGTCCCCAGCAGAGGGAGTAACTGGGGTGAAGGCTCTAAGATGGGAGTGGGCTTGGCTTATTTGAGGAGACAAAGGAGCAGACCACTGCAGTAGGAGAGTAGGAAGACTGGTATCCATTCCAGTGAGGAAGCCCGGTATGCGAACCTTGAGAACTGTGTGGACATACTGGATTTTATTCCAAGAGCAAAAAGAACCCATCACAAGGTTTATCCATGAGACTAACACCATCCGATTTATGTCTTTAAAAGGTTCCTTGGCTACTGGGTGGGAATATGCTTCCAGGGGAACATGAGGGAACGCCAGGGCCCCATCTAAGAGGGCATTACAGAATCCTGGTGAAATATGGTACAGGTGTATACGGACTAGGGCAATGACAGTGGAGGTGGAGAGAGATGAGAAAACATAAAACCAGATTTCAACAGTGAATTGAACAGTAGAGGATTGGTACAGGAGTCAGTTGACTGTTGATTGATCCAGACTGTCTTTACCTAGGGCAAACAGAGCACTCTAAGGCCATGTGGCAAAGGGCACAGATACAGGAGGGGCTGAAGAATGGGAAGACAGGGCTTTGCAGAAGGATGGGCAGCTCTCCATTGCTAACCGGGGACTGGATACAGCAGAAGTTAACACAGTTGTGAAATGTTGAAAATGAGAAATGCCTTTCACTGTCTGTGAAATCAGTGAGCTCAGAAAGCTAAGAATTCAAGTGATACATAAATGCTAGACTGTGAAATGTGCTAGGGCCTCAATATATGCCCAGATGAGGGGTTCTCTGCTCTCTGGCCGGCTCTGTTTTATCTCAGTGAAGCTGACATTGTGGGACAGCTTGAGATAGACTGACAGACAATTTCACTCTCCCTTTAGTTTAATTTTAAGTTCTTCTCAGCCATTAGTGATGCAGGATCTTCCCTGAGTGGGTTTCTCCTGGAAGCCCTGAGCTGGTATATTCCCCTAGAACACCATAGTCATTTCCCGAGAGAAGGCAGAAATCTGCTACTGTCCCCAGGCAAACCATTCCAGCACTCAGATGTGGGTGATGATGGTGGCGGTGAGAGTGGTGGTGTATTTTCACTCTGTTTTTGTTTTCTGGTTTTTTGTTTTGTTTTGTGTCTTCACTCAGGACAGAAATTGTGGGCCCTTGATGACATCGGTTGTAATTTTTAACGGTATTGGGACAAGAAGGGATAAGCATCTCCCTAATTTCTAGAAACATAAACAGCGAGGAAACAGGATGTTTAAACAAATAAGGGCTTTTAACAGAAGGTCCACAGCTGTTGCCTGCTTCTCTTCATCACTGGAGATCTGTGGCCTGTCTCTGGGAAGGGGCAGGAAGCCTTAGGGCGCCTTACTCAAGAACAGTAGATAAAAGTCACGGTCTGGCAATCCCATCTGCTTCCTTGAAGAAGGAAATATTATAAAATAGTAATGTCAGGGCTCCAGGCAAGGCAGTTTCCCAAGGGTCTCTGAGTTAACTCAAGCAACATGTCCTCTCACATGTAAACTTGGAATCACAATGGGGGTGGGGCAGACAGCTGAACACACGGACCGTGTTGGCATGTGGTGCAAATGGAGAGGGACCATCTGTGCCGCTGCTGAGAGACGATGATGCATAGATGTGACTTTTTTAATGTTCCATCTGGGTCTAATTGAATTGCCTCTTTAAAATAAAAAATATCCATACTGGATATACATCCTTTCTTGTAATGGTCTCCATCTATCTTTTGTTATTTCTGTAGGATTTATTTTGTGAGAGGTATGACATGAAATACAAAAGAAAGTAAGAAGAAAGGTCTTTGGGGGATGACTGCGGCGCGTTTTATTTTCTTGGCTGACTTGTTCTTCATTTTCTCGTCATTTCAAAAACACTTTCCATATGCAAAATATCCTCTCACCCCCGTGAAAAAAAGCCACGACGTGAGAACTGGATAGACAGGCAGAAGGTGAGTATCAGTCTGTTATCCACACACAGAAGGAAAACAGGACACAGAACCACCAGAATACTCAGTTGCCCACATTTCCAAATCAAGAAAAGCTGCAATTAATTCGCTTTCCCCAAAACTCACGTTGGTTCTGAAGAACATTCTGAGAATAATAATAAGGGCAATTAGAAGCACAACTTGAATTCAGAGTGACTTGTTTCTGAAGCATTAAAAGCATAAGAAGGAAACAAAGGTATATGGAAGGGACTCTAACATGCCTCTCGCCAGGTACAATTACAGATTTGAAATCACCTTACCATGGCAACCTTCATACTTAATTTCCCAAATGTTGAACTTTTGTTGTCCTATTCCTTGGGGGAGCCCTTCGGCTCCTGCTTTCCCTGAATTCATGTCGTGTTCTTGCCTTTAATATCTAACATTCTTCTAAGCACATGCTGTGAGCTCACTTCCCCAGACCAAGAACAACAACTAAGACCAGGAAGAATTTGGTTATGCTCTTAGCAAAAGCACTTAAATGCTTTCTTTCTGTATGATGGAAATCAACATCTGAACATAGCTTCAAAGGGTCCTTGCCTGCTTTGCTTGGCCTCTTGTTCTATTCAGTTCCATTTTATTTTATTTTAAAGATTTTATTTATTTATTTGACAGACAGAGATCACAAGTAGGCAGAGAGAGAGAGAGAGGAGGAAGCAGGCTCCCTGCTGAGCAGAGAGCCCGATGCGGGTCTCAATCCCAGGACCCTGAGATCATGACCTGAGCCGAAGGCAGAGGCTTTAACCCACTGAGCCACCCAGGCGCCCCAGGTCCATTTTAATAAATACTTATTATCTACTGTGTGCTGGGAGCATCACGAGATACAAAGATTGGAATGAGCCATGTTGTCTGATCTCAAGAAGTTTATACTGCAAATGAGAGAATGAGATCCAGATAACTAGAAAGCAGTGTTCAATATGTGATCCCCAGACCAGCAGCATCAGCATCACTGGGGGCTTTGTTAGAAATGCAGATCTCTGGGAGGCTTGGGTGGCTCAGTCAGTTAGGTGTCTGCCTTCAGCTCAGGTCATGAGTCTGGGGTCCTAGGATGGAAACCCACATCGGACTCCCTGCTCAATGGGGAGCCTGCTTCTCCCTCTCCCTCTCTTCTGCTCTCCCTGCTTGTGCTCACTCACTGTCAAATGAATAAACAAAAATCTGAAGAAAAGAAAGAAAAAGAAGAGGAAGGAAGGAAGGAAGAAATGCAGATATCAGACCCCTCCCCAGACCCTCTGAATCAGGGTCTCTAGGAGTCAGCAATTTGTAT
This sequence comes from Mustela nigripes, assembly GCF_022355385.1. Taxonomy (NCBI): domain Eukaryota; kingdom Metazoa; phylum Chordata; class Mammalia; order Carnivora; family Mustelidae; genus Mustela; species Mustela nigripes. Next base: position 15,377 of record NW_026739522.1, read on the forward strand.
TTTCACACTTCTTCCAGATAATTAAGATTCTCCCTAAAATTTGAGCACTAACTACGCTAAAGCAATTGAGCACAAGCACCATGGGAGAGATACAAAGTGCTTTGTGTAAAGGGAAAATCACATTTGATTTGAAAGTTGAACTTCCTTCTAGGAGTGATAGTTCTTCCATGAAGCTTTGAATGTTAGCTGAAATATTGAAATGTAGGGAGCGGAGTAATAAGAGGACCCTCTAGGTGAGTGAAATGTGAGCCAGGCAGCAGAATTAAGAAAGAAGAAGGCAAATCAAAGAGTCTAGACTGATGGACAAGGAAGGAGATAAGAGATGAGAATCAGAAGATACAGACTGGGATCTCAGGCACCAAGTTGAAGAGCATGTTGTCTAACTCTGTGGGCAGTAACAAGCCACTAAGGTTTTTAATCAGAGGAATAAGGAAATTAGAGCTGTGCTTTTGGAAAACTTATCTCAGCGTTTCAGTAGGATAACTTGGAGTAGGAAGATATACAGGAAGTGGGGAATCAATTGAGTCGATGATTATAATAGTTTGAGTAAGTAATGAAAGTTTCAGCTAGGGAGTTTACAGGGAAAATGTAAGGGAATTATTTGGAGGAAATTTGAAGGAATAGATCAATAGCATTCAGTGATTGACTCAATATTTGGAGCAAAAAAAAAAAAGAATCAAAACTTTGATTAATAAGAGATTAGTCATGTCATAAACCAAACAATAAGACAATCAGAGGAAGAGTTGGTTTGGGGAGGGATTTGTTTTCAGCATAGTCGACATTCTGTGATACAATGCACCATGAAATTGGGAACACAAGCATGAGTTTATAACAATATTATAATATTTGACCAAAGAGGCCATGCCTGGTTAAGGACACGAGCTAGGCACATGCCTTATATCATGTAAAGCTTACACTACCTTTATGAGATGGCATCGTTATACCCATTTTTATTATTTAAATTAGATTCTGTTGGGTGCCTGGGTGGCTTTGCCTTCAGCTGTGGTCATAATGTCAGGGTCCTGGGATCAAGCCCCACATAGGGCTCTCTGCTCATCAGGAAGCCTGCTTCCCCCAATCTCTCTGCCTGCCTCTGTGCCTACTTGTGATCTCTCCCTCCGTCAAATAAAAGAAAACTAGATTCTGTTGCATATAATAGAAAATCCAAAATAACAATGGCTTAAACACACAGGGTTTATTCTAGCATGTAGAAGGAATCGGGAAGTAGGCAGGGCAGGATAAATATGGTGGTTTCAGCAAAATCATCAGGGGACCAGATTCCTTCTAATATCCTGCTTTAGCATCCTCCCCTGGGGAATTCCTTCTTCCAGGTACTTCATCATTCAAGATTGCTGCTGAAGCTCCAGCCACCAAGGAGGTGATGTTTGAAAGTATGGGAATGGATGCTTTTTGAGAGAGTAAATGTAAAGAATAGGAGGCTGCAAGAAAGAAACTTGGAGAAAGACCACAAGGAAGGGCCAGGAGGAGGCATAGGGAAGAGGGAAGGACCATGTCAACAAAAGGCAAGGAAACACAAGGCTTGGATGGAAGGAGAAGTGGGTGGGCAGCATCCAATGGTGCAGCCATGAGGACTGAAACATGCTTATGGGATTGGAGAAGGTAAAGTCCTTGGTGACCTTCAAAATAATAGCATCATTCAAGGGTTCTATGGCAACGGATCTTAGAGTTAAGGAAATAATAGATGGTGAAGTAATAAGGCAATGATTTCTTTCCCATGAAGTTTGGAGATATGGGGAGAGAAACAGTGGTAGTGACAGAAATCAAGCAGCGTTGAGGTAATGTTTCATAGATTCGAAGGTCTGAACACAATTTCCCTTTATGATGTCAAGTCTCCTGGAGACCAGATTGAAATCGCTCGAGTGTGTGGACTGAGACAACGAAGGGCTTCTTTCATGATCACCAGCCCCAATCCAGTTCCTTCCAGGAAAAATGAAGCAAATGATGGCCGATACTGTATCGCAATAGAGGGCTGATACTACATTTGCTAAAGGCCGTCTGATAAGCTTAATTAATTCATTTTTGTTTTTTGCTCCAGAAGCTGGAGAGAAACTCCTCTAACTTTGCCTTGGGTTCTTGAGGAAAAAGAAAAATCACATTGCAGAAGTGAGGATGTTTCATTCTCTTCACTCCCCAAGGCCCACAAAGGCTCTCTGGGCTCTTTGCAAGGCTGCAGGGTAGAGAATGGCAGAGCTGCAGCTCCATTTCAGCAAAAATAAATATCCGATTACAACACATTGTTTTTGCAGCTGACAGAGGATTGGGTATAGTGGCTATTTCCTTCTGCAATTGCAAATAAAGAGAGCCCAGGGTTTGTATCCTTTCTTTATGAAGCCATTTTCTCCCATCAAGGAGCGCATCCACAGAGGATTTTTTTCCCCCTAACAAATGTCTGGTGCTTCTGCAGTGCTCATCGTGCATGACTTGCTTTGAAGACTGTTAAAAATAAAGAGAAATAGTTGGATCCATTCTCTTGGTACCTCTCCACCCCATCCTTCTCTCCTTCCCTGGAAAAACCCTCATGCCACGAAATTGTGAAAGAATGGTGGAGACAAACCACAGCATGCCTTTGCAACTCCACTTTTCTAACCTGAAACTAGTGAGCCATAAAACTCTAGAAGCTAAAAGCTGCCTGAGGCAAATCCAAATCTGGCTTTAAAATAGCAACACATCTTTTACCATTTTAGCTATTTTAAGGTAGATTTTCATGCACGGGCATGCTTGTTGAAATTAAATGTGTTTCATTTGTATCTTTTTTTCCTTGGGGAGAGAGATAGCAGGTTTGAGAGGCGCTTGCTTTCTGCATCTTAAATTAAAGACTAAATTTGAATACCCGGAGTTAGGTATTAAGTTACCTAAATCTGTACATTTTCTGTCTAGATCGGATAAAGCTGGTACTACTTTGGAACCTGGATGCATTTAGGAAATGGGAGTTGTCCTACTTGAGCCTGCCGTTTAGTATCCTGTGTTGTCACAGCTGTTAGTTTGGATCTCTCCAGAGGCAAACCCTCAGATGAGGTTTTGAGGGAACATATTTTCTCCAGTAAGTGATTCCAGGAACCACTGGTCATGTAACTGAACCATGTGAGTTCGTTCCCTGGTTAGTCTCGAAAACTGCACCAGGTGAGTCGCATAAGAAAACTGTATTTGTAGCAAATAAGGAGATCCCGGAAAAATGGCTTCCAAAGCCATGACTCCCCAAGAGAGGGTTGATGGGTTCCTTTTGTTTAGGTTATGATGACTATTCAGATAGGGAAGCCATGTAGAGGTGGGCATAAGCTCGCCCATGTGCCTTAGGGAAACCTCCTCTACATAAATTGTATGTTATGTAAATGAGGCTGAGGCTTCTCTTTGGGTGGAGATTTCAGTGTTACAATAAGGTACAGACAATTACCAGGCCTTCCAGGAGGTCACATCATGGCCCACCTGTGCAGGGGTGAGACTTTTAGATGATCTGGGTGGTCTGGGCCAGTGGAAGGTCTTGTCAGGGCTGTTGCCATCACTGAGGGGTAGTTCCGGGTTTCATTTGCCTGAGTTAAAGGGTAAACCTTGTAAAGAAGAGCTTAAGGAAGAATGTAAGGCAAAGGTTAGTGAGTACAAGCAAGACAAGTAAAGGTTGGGTCTCAGGGTCTAGCTAGTGACACTGAGAAGATGTGGAAGTCAGCAGAGGAGAGAAAAAGCCCATAAAAGGTGTTTTAATGAGAAGTTGCCATGGTGGGCAATCAAGCAGGTGCTTGATCCTGCTGAGGACTCTGGGAAATGCTGCAGAACATGCACAGACATGTCTACCTGAAGGTTGGGAAAGCTTGGGCACTATCAATCAACTCCCTCCCATCTGTCATTGCTTGACTGTCCTGATGAGAAATGTCAGTTCTTTCTAGCTTCCCTTACAGACTCAGTGCAATCCCAGTCAAAATCTCAGCAGTTATTTTGTAGATACCAACAAACTGATTCTAATGTGTATATTGAAAAGCAGAAGACCTAGAAAACTAGCACAATACTAAAATGAAGAATGGAGTTGGGAGACTTATACTACCCAATGTCAAGTTTTATTATAAAGCAGCAATGATCAAGACCACATAGAATGGGGAGGGGGGTGGAGAAGAACATTGGAACAGAATAGAGAGCCTAGAAATAGACCCAAACAAATATAGTCAATTTATCTTTGACAAAGACTCAAAGGCAATTCAGTGGAGAAAAGACAATGTTTTAAATAAATGGTCCTGGACCTTGGGATACATACCGTATACTTTTCACAAAAATTAACCCAAAATGAATCATAGACCTAAATGTAAAGTGTAAAACTATAAAATCTGTAGAAGAAAACATAGGAGAAAATCAATATAACCTTGGATTGAGAGATGAATTTTTAGATACAATACTGAAAACACAGTCTAAAGAAGGAAAAATTGATATATTGGGTTTTGTTAAAATTTCAAACATCTTCCCTGCAAAAGACAGTTAAGAAAATGAGAGAACAGGAGGAACTAATTGCAGAACATGTATTTGATAAAGCACTTGTATCCAAAATATACAAAGAATTCTTAAAACTCAATAGTAAGACAAAAATGAGCTAAAAAAATGCTAAAGATTGTCAAATTAGATTTAAAAAACAGCAGGTAGAATGTGACTTTGATTTGGTAAGCAGTAATCATAATAAATGAATGAATAAATAATTCCTCAATATTCACATATTTTATTCTCCCTTTTTTTGGAAAGGGAGTTGTTAACTATAAACATTTCCTTTCTCAGCTCTTAGTTTTTTTAACTGAACAAAAGGGATTATACATATAGTGGGAGAAGGAATTGCAGGAGAGATGGACAGATAGAAGGGAGCATTCCTTAAAGTTCCAGGGGTTGGGGGGAGGTGCACAGGAGCTGGAGGTCCCAGGACTCATGCCTCTTAGTACCTGTAGGTGGTGGTGAGTCTTGAGAGGGAATCTCAGTCTGCTACTTACCCTCCCATCCACAGCAAGACTCCGCTCCTTTGGGCCCTGAAGCTGTGGAGTCCCTTCCCTCCCAAATTGCTGGACATTAGATAGTGATAAAGCCTGCCACGTTGGGTTGAAAATCAAAGGCATCGCCCCACTTTACTAGCAGTGTATAAGCCTCCCATTTTTCTCTTTGACCCCAAGAAAGATCAGAAGCCCCAGTACTTATAAGAGACTTCTGGCAACCTGGGGGGACGAAGGTCAGAGGCAAATTTAATTTGATTTGAAGAAAATGTAGACGTGTGACATTCCTTAGAAAACTGAGTTTATGTGTAGGAAGTCATACATATTTTTGATACATATAAATGGAAAACAACTAAAGAGTACATGCCAAAATAAGGACAGGTGGTGAATTCTGAGTGATGGGATTATAAGTGATTCTTATTTTCTTTTATTTTACCTGTGCTCTTTAATTTCCATGCAACGAGAACATATTACCTGTGGGAAAATGGGGAAGGAGAGATTAAAGTGGTATGCTATATAGACCTGGGTGTTAGATGCACATCGACCTGGGTGTGAATTACTAGCACTTCGACTTATTTGATGGGTGAATTTGAGAAAGTCATTTACATTTCTAAGCCTTATGTCTTTATCTGTAAATGCCAATCATGTCAACTTTGTAGAGTTATAGAGATTATAATTAATCTACATAGAGTGCAGAGTAGTTTGCCACGTAATTACACACTCAGATACTTATGATAATTTTACACTATATTTTTTAAAATATTTAATTATTTTTGGTGCAGAAAAGGTGGTTTTATTAAAGCACAGGGACAGGATCCATGGGCTACTCCCTCTGCCCCTCACCCTGCTCTCATGTATACTCTCTCTCAAATAAATAAATAAAATCTTTAGAAAAAGAAAAAAAAAAAAGAAAGAAAGTTTTACTTTCTTCAAGCTTGTTCCATAATGCCAACTGAAATTCCAAGAAGATCTGCATTTTTTTTTTTTTTTTTTTTTTTTTTTTTTTTGTCAGAGAGAAAGAG
>NW_026739523.1:0-12528 GCF_022355385.1 Mustela nigripes
TGTGAAATTTTGTTTGGTTTGAGTTTTAGGCTTGTAGAGAACATCAACACTTGCACTTCTAGACAGGAGCATAAAGTAGGCAGAGAGAGTAGTGATAGAAATAATGACTTACGACAAGCTGGGAATAGGTAGCCCCTAGAGCAGTGGCTCTATAACAGTAGTTCCAGCTCTGGCAGCAGTGTATGCCTGTTCATGAGAAGACAGCTAGGAGTTGTTTAATCACAGAGCTGCTGTCAGAGGCTGGACATGGCACTCTCCTCACATGACCTTCCTTTCCGGCCCCAGATAGCTGTTTCAGATCTTTATCCTTCCTATCTTCTTAGATAACCTGGAAGAGCTAATTAGCAAGTGTGTAAATAAGTTAGGATTCCTTCTGGCTCTAATATTCTAGAATTATTCTGAGCACAGTAGAAACACATTATTTCAGATAGCTTGTTCCAAATTTCTAATTATTCCATTTGGATTAAGCTGCAGTTTATTTATGTTCAGCAAAATTTTATTATAGATAGCTCAAATTTAAAAGAAAGAGGGGTAGAGGAATTATTAAAATATTTAAGGAGAAATACTTAATTTAATATGTTAAAACTATTTTACCTTATATATATATATCAGAAACTATTTTATAAATAAATAAATATATCAGATAAAACTATTTTATCTGATATATAGAGAGACATATATATGGAACTTGCATCTAACAGCTTAAAAATGGGTGGGGAAAACAGACAAATCAACAAATAGATTGCTGTGATAAATGCTGAGAGAGAGGTGTACACACGGTGTGTTAACAAGAAGAAGAATACCTCAGGTACACTAGGGTTGGTTGTCCAGAGAGAGAGACTCCCTGGCCATTACAGAGTGTGGAGAATAAAACAACACTCCTTCTGTGTGCTGCTTCTCTCTCATTACTCTACTAATGTACTAACAGCACTTCTGATACCAGATGTGTGTGAGTGTGTGTGTGTGTGTGTGTGTGTGTGTTTCCCAAACCAAGCAATTCTCTGCAATGCCTGTTGGGTATCCTAAAGCTTAGTTCAATTTTAATACTAGTTGGAATTAATGCAGACCCCACAAGTTAAGAGCTCAGTTCCACAAGACTGCACCCAACTTCAACTTGTCAATTGCAAGTAATAGGTCCCCAGGTTACCCATAACTTAGCTACAAATCAGAGGTTCCCATGATTTCCCCCCCCCCCCTGAATTCAATTATTTCCTAGAAAAACTCACTAAACTCAAGAAAACTCTTACTTGCATTTATTGTGTTTACTATAAATACAGTATATGATTAAGGATGTAGATGAGGAACCAGATGAAGAGCTCCATAAGACAAGGTCTGGCATGGTCCTAAGCACAGGAGCTTCTATCCCTGTGGAGTTGAGTACTCTCCCAACATGTGGTTGTGTACACCAACCTGGAAGCTCCCTGAATCCCATACCTTTGGGATTTTTATTGAGACTTCATCACATAGGTATGATTAATTGTTAACTCAATTTCTAGCCCCTCTTCTGTTCCTTGGGGTTGGGGCTTGGGCTAAAAGTTCCAAGCATATTCCTGGCAACCAGTTGTCATCCAGGAGCTAGAAAATTCCAAAGGATTTAGGAGCTCTGTGTAAGGAACCAGTGTCAAAGACCAGATATTAGAACAAATGCTCCTAGATAAAGCTCCTATCTCTTGGGAAATTATAACGGTTTCAGGAACTCTCTGCCAGTAACCAGGGCCAGAGGCCAATATATATATTTTCTATTATTTCATATGTTGCCTAGGTTTAATGGTTGAATCTAGGTGTTTAGATGAAGAGGAGAGGGCAAGAACACCAGGAAAAGCATTTACAGGCAACCGCAAATAGTGCAGTGGAAATGGAGACCCTAAGGCAATAATATTGGAGAGCATAATCAATTCTCACTATTCATGGTAGTTATATACTTTAAACTTGTGAGCACTGAATTAGGGAACACTGAGCTATTACTTTGTGGTGTGGGTCACAGAATATAGGGTTAAGTTTCTGTGAGTCTCTGGTCAAAACATTTTCATCAACTGAAACACAATATGTGTTACATAGGTTTGTTTGCCAAGGTCCTTGTGAAACAAGCTGGTCTCATCAGTGTTGAAAATCTGTCCTTATACGTAATACTTTTCTTGTATAACACTTGTCAGGTACTTTTAAAATTCTACTGTAGCCTCCAGTTCCTTTGGCCACACTGACTCAGGCCTTTATAAAAAAAAAAAAAAAAAGAAGAAGAAGAAGAAGAAAAAAAGAAAAGAAATGGTATTCTGTTCAACATAGGTGCTTGGAGTCCTAGCCAGAGCACTAAATAAGAAAATAATAATAATAATGAGGGTATCAAAATTGTAAAGGAAGAGGTAAATTTTTGTTCTGTCTGCAGATCACATGACCTTATACACATAGAAAACCTTGGAAATTCCACAAAGAAACTGTTAGAATAAGTGAATTCAACAAAGTTGTAAGATACAAAATCAGCACACAAATATCAGTAGAGTTTCTATATATTAACAATAAATAATCTAAAAAAGATGTTAAGAAAACTTATTTATGAACGGTGCCTAGATGGCTCAGTCAGTTGAACATCTTACTCTTGTTTTTGGCTCAAGTCATGCTCTCAGGGTCCTGAGATTGAGCCCCATGTTCAGCTCCACATTCAGTGGGAAGTCTGCTTGAAAGATTATCTCCCTCTGCCCCTTCCCCATTCTCTCAAATAAGTAAGTAGATCTTAAAAAGAAAGAAGTCTTATTTATAATAGCATCATAAAGAATAAAATACTCAGAATATAAATATAACTAAGAAGATGAAAGGCTTATATTTTGAAGTCTATAAAATGTTGCTGAAAGAAGTCAAGGACATAAACAACTGGAAAGACATGCCTTGTTCATGGATTGGAAGGCTGAAAATTTTAAAGACATCAATACCACCCAAAGTGATCCACAGGTTTAATGTAATCCCTATCAAACCCCCCCCCCAAATTAGAAAAATCTAGCCTAAATTCATACAGAATCTCAAAGGATTCTATATCACTAGCTTAAACAATCTTAAAAAATGAACAAGTTGGAAGTCTCATGCTTCATGATTTCAAACTTACTACAAATCTGCAGTGATCAGATGGGAATCATAATGCCCTAAAAACAAATGGTAGTTCAATGGAATTTAAATCCCAGAGAGAAACCCATGCATATATGGTCAAATGATCTTCAGTCAGGATACCAAATCCATTCAATTGGGAAACATGCTACAATGTGGATGAGCCTTGAGGCCATCATGCTATGTAAAATAAACCAGACACAAAAGGACAAATATTATATGATCCTACTTATGTGCAATGCCTAGAATAGTCAAATTATTGGAGACAGAAAGTAGAATAGTGGTTACCAGGGCTGGGGATGAATGAGGAGTTACTGTTTAATGATTAGAGAGTTGCACCTTGAGAAGATGGAAAATTCTTGAGATAATGGTGGTGATGGTTGCAATATATATATGTATATTTTTTATTTTGTATATATATGTGTGTGTGTATATATGTGTGTATTTTTTATTTTGTATACACACACATATACAAAATAAAAAATACACACACAATTGTCCATGAGAACATTGTTGATGAGGATTTACATGCACACATGGTCTATTGTTAATACTATCTAACGCTGTTCGCTACATGAAGAAAGAAAAGTAAAGTTATGAATCCCAAAATTATATTCTAGAATATTCTGTTACCTTGTTTAAAAAAATTAACATCTCATATTTTGACTTTCTTTTTCAAAAATTCCAAATTTTAAAAATAGTAAACATTTACACAGTATTAAATTTCCCATAAATTATAATCAATCGATTCCACATATTATATGAAATAGGATCACAGATTAAGATATATAAAAAAGATATTTACTTCCCTTCCCATCATCAGCTGCAAAATATTTGAAGAGCATATATCTGAATACCTTTCAACTCTGTAAAGTCTTTATTTGCCCTATTTGCTGATGTTCAGTCTTCACAAATACACTGAAAAAGGAAAAGTCAATCCAAACTTGCTTATTCCTGCTAGATTCAGAATTGAATCTTTTTCTTTCTAATATAGTATAAAACTCTCATTAGCACACAAAACTCTTATTGAAATATTGAATGATAATTCCCTCTTAAGATATCAGAAAAAGAAGCCAATTCAAAGTGAATTCAGTATCAAAATATCCTGAAATTGAACCAAAATCTCATTCTAAACCCAGACTATATAACTAATGATGTTGAAAACCTGATGATGGTCTGTGGTTTGATTTTTTTTGTTCCTTCACCATTACTATTTTTATTCTGTGATAGATTTTTCTATACTCCCACACAGATCAATTTCCAGTGTCATTTCTAATCAACCGAACTCAAGTTAGGAAACCTTATAATAAGGTCTTTATTCTTGGGATTTCACAGTATGACCTAAGACAGAAAACTGGGTAACAGAAAGTTAACTCTTACTAGTGCAACCTGACTGGGCATTAAAGCATTTAGACTTCCTTGAATATTTGCATTGAGCATGAGTTAGTTATAGAAATAATTAATTAGTAAAAAAAAAAAAAAGTCAGCAATACAGAGTTAATTATGCTACTTTATATAGACAAAATAGAGCCAGAGGTGGTATCAACCAACTTTCTCAACATCTCAATAACACAATAATAGATGCAATCACTTCCATACAATGTTATCCTCAGCTCATAAAAATAAGTTATCTCTCAGCATTTTTTTTCCCCTCCATTCTTTCTGGAGATGGTTGAATGTACAAAAGATTAAGAATATGTAACAGAAATCAATAATTATTCATTTAAGACAATTTAGGAAAAAGTGTACATCCTTCCTCATACCATACAAAATTGATTATCAATAACTGAAAGATTTAAAAACAAAATGAAATTATAAAGACATTGTAAGAAAATCAATATTCTTGCATTGAGAAATGTCTAAGTAGAAAGTTGAAATTATGAAAAAAAAAAAAAAAAACCATGGGGTCAAGGAAAAAAAAAGTAAAAACAGAAGAAATGGAAAGCCTGAAAAAAATCTGAATAAGGCAGGGCTGGCTGGAATATAAAAGTTGTGAAGCAAAAATCTTAATCCAGGGGCACCTGGGTGGCTCAGTGGGTTAAGCCTCTGCCTTCGGCTCAGGTCATGATCCCAGGGTCCTGGGATCGAGTCCCACATCAGGCTTTCTGCTCTGCAGGTAGCCTGCTTCCTCCTCTCTCTCTGCCTGCCTCTCTGCCTACTTGTGATCTCTGTCAGATAAATAAAGAAAACATCTTTTTAAAAAAAATCTTAATCCAGTAGTTTATAATTTGTCCAATTCACATAGTGAAGGGATGGAATAGCCAAAGGACTAGAAGTCAAGCCAATGGTTGACTGGGTCCACCAGCCCTTAGTCCTAATTTTTATCTCTCCTGTGGCAAGTATGTCCCTCTGAAAATTACTAGATTTGGCTATTGTACCCTAGGGATATTAACACCAACAATGGCCTTTACCTGTCATAATTATGTGCTCCCCTTGCAAGCTTCTAATTAGAATATGACTTGCCTATAAATATCTACTTACAGGGAAAGACTGTGTTGTTATGGTGACCCAGGTTTTCTGGCATATTTAGTAACCAAATATTATTCATTTATTTATATATTCATTTAATAAGCCCAGAACATATCATATGCCCTGGGCACATCCCGAAGATTATTAATTTAAATAAACATAAAAGAATTCCTACACCAAAGGAATAGGGATCTTGCTTTTTGCTTAGTTGTTGTTTTTTTTTTTTTTTTAAGATTTATTTATTTATTTTGGGAAGAAAGAGTGTGCTCTAGACAGGTAGAGGGGAAGGGCAGAAAAAGGCACTTGCTGAGTATGGAGGCTGATGTGGGGATGGATCCCAGGACCATGAGATCATGATGTGAGCCAAAATCAAGAGCCAACCAGGTGCCCCATGCCTTGCTTTTTAAATAATTCACTACATCTTTCAAATTGTTTCAACATGCATAAACATATATAAATTACATATTTGTGACCTTCTATGTGAATAAATCTACTGTACATATTGTAAAAATATTTTTAAGAAAATCAAATTCCAGATGACCTGATGTGCCTTCCATCTTCTTCCTATGAGTAATCCATCTGTATGTCTTCTTTGGAGAAATGTCTGCTCATGGCTTCTGCCCATTTTTAATCCATTTAATTTGATTATTAGGTTTTGTTTTGTTTCGGGGGTTTTGGGATTGAGTTGTATAAGATTTTTATGTATTTTGGGTACTAATATTTTATCACTTGCGATTATCTTTTCCCATTCAGTAGATTGTCTCTGTTTTGTTAATTCTTATTTTGCTATGCAGAAACTTTTTATTTTGTTATAGTGCCAATAGTATATTTTTGCTTTGTTTCTATTGCCTCAGGAGACTTACCTAGGAAAATGTTGCTATGGACAATGTCAGGGAAATTAGTGACTGTGCTCTCTTCAAGGATTTTTATGGTTTCAGTTCTCAGATTTAAGTCTTCACTCCATTTTGAGATTATTTATTTATTTATTTTTAGGGTTTTTTTTTTTTTTTTTTAATGATGTGGGAGAATAATCCAGTTCCATTCTTTTGCAACTAGCTGTCCCATTTTTTAAACACCATTTATAGAAGAGGCTATCTTTTCTCCATTGTGTATTCTTGTCTCCTTTACCAAAGTTTAATTGACCACATAATCATGTGTTTATTTCTGGGGCATCTGTTCTGTTCTATAGATCTGTGTGTCTATTTTTGTGCCAGTACTATATTGTTTTGATAACCACATCTTTGTATTGTATCTTGATATCTAGAATTATGATACCTTCAGTTTTGTACTTCTCTTTCAAGACATCTCTGGCTTTCAGGGTCTTTTGTGATTCCATACAAATTTTAAGATGATTTGTTCTAGTTCTGTGAAAAATACTGTTGGTATTTTGATAATGATTGCATTAAATGTGTAGATTGCTTTAGATAGTATGGACATTTTAACAAAATTTGTCTTGCAATCCATGAGCATGGAATATCTTTCCATTGATTGTGTCATCTTTAATTTCTTTCAGTGATATTTCATAGTTTTCAGAGTACAGGACTTTCATCTCTTGGGGAAGTTTATTTGTTAGTATTTTATTATTCTTGGTATAACTGTAAATGGAATTGTTTTCTTAATTTCTTTTTCTGCTACTTCATTATAAGTGAATAGAAAGGCAACAGATTTCTTTACATTTATTTTGTATCCTACAACCTTAATGAATCCATTTATTGGTTGTAGTAGCTTTTCGGTGGCCTCTAGGGTTTTCAGTATATTATTATGTCATCTGCAAATGATGAAAGCTTTACTTCTCTCTTACCAATTTGGATGACTTTTATTTCTTTTTGTTGTGTGTTTGCTATGGCTAGGATTTCCAGTACCATGTTGAATAAAAGTGCTCAGAGTGAATATCTTTGTCTTATTCTTGACCTTAAGGGAAAAGTTTTCATTTTTCTCACCACTGAGTATGACATTAGTTGTGGGTTTTTCATATAAAGCTTTTATTATGTTGAGGGATGTTCCCTCTAAACCTACTTTGTTGAGGGTTTTTATCATGAATTAGTGTAGTACTGGGTCAAAAGCACGTTTATCATTTGTCAAAATGACTATATGGCACTTACCCTTCTCTTATTGATGTGATGTATCATGTTGATTGATTTGCAAATATTGGACAACCTTTTTTTTTTCCAAGATTTTATTTATTTATTTGACAGAGAGAGAGACAGTGAGAGCAGGAACTCAAGCAGGGGGACTGGGAGAGGAAGAATCAAGCTTCCCCCAGGGAGCCTGGTGTGGGGCTCAAGCCAATGAAACAATTTGATTGTTCCCAGGGCCCTGGGATCATGACCTGAGCCGAGGGCAAACACTTAACAAATGAGCCACCCAGGCACCCCTTATATTGGGCAACTCTTGCATCCCAGGAATAAGTCTGACATGATCATAGTGAATGATTTTTTTTTAATGAGTTGTTGCATTTGGTTTGCTAGTGTTTTGTTGAGGATTTTTGCATCTATGTTCATCAGAGATATTGGCCTGTAATTCTTTTCTTTTGTAGTGTCTTCACCTGGTTTTTGTAATACTGACCTCATAGAATGAATTTGGAGACTTTCCATCCTTTTTTTTTTTTTTTTTTGGTAATAGTTTAAAAATAATAGGTGTTAACTTTTCTTTAAGTGTTTGGTAAAATTCACCTATGATGTCATCTGGTCCTAGACTTTTGTTTGGGGGAGGTCTTTTTTTAAATTTTTATTTTCCTAATTACTGATTCAATTTCATTGTTCATAATCAGTCTGCTAAATTTTTTAATTTCTTCTTGATTCAGTTATGGGAGGTAATATTTTCCTAAGAATTTATCCATTTCTTCTAGTTTGTCCAATTTGTTGGCATATAATTTTTCATAATATTGTCATGCCTTTGTTTTTCTGTGGTGTTGATTGTTATTTCTCCTCTTTCATTTCTGATTTTGAGTCCTATTTCTCTCTCTCTCTCTCTTTCTCTCATTCCAATGGGTTTGACTAGTAGTTTATCAGTTTTTTTTTTTTATGTTCTCCAAGAACGAGCTACTAATTTCATTTATCTCTTCCAATGTTTTGTTTGTTCATTTTTAAATTCAATTTCATTTATCTCTGCTTCAATCTTTTTTTCATTCTCTGCTTTCAATCTTTTTTTATATCCTTCCTTCTGTTGGTTTTGGGCCCCCTACCCCAGCTCCTTTTGGTTTTAGATTAGGTTAATTATTTGAAATTTTTCTCACTTTTTGAGGTAGGTCCCTAAACTTGCTTTAAAATTCCCTTTTAGAATAGCTTTTGCTGCTCCAAAAGATTCCAGGCTATTGTGTTTCATTTTCATTCATGTTCATGTATTTTTAAACTTTCTCATTGATTTCTTGGTTGGCCTTTCCTTGTTTAGTTGCATGTTATTTAACCTAGTTGTATGTATGTGCTTTCCAGAGTTTTTCTTATAGTTGATTTCTAGGTTCATAGCTTTGTGGTCAGAAAAGATGCATGGTATGATATCAGTCCTTTTTAATTTGTGGAGACTTGTTTTATGGTCTAATACATTATCTATCTGGAGCATATTCAATGTGTACTTGAAAAGAAGGTATATTCTGCTATTTTAGGATGGCATATTCTGAATATACCAATTAGATACATCTGGTCAAATGTGTGATTCAATGCCATTGTTTTCTCATTGATTTTCTGTTTGAATAATTTACCCATTGATGTAAGTAGGATATTAAAGTCCCATATTATTTTTTTATTATTTTTTTACTTCCTTTTTGTTTGTTATTAGTTGCTTTATGTATTTGAAGGCTCCATTGGAAGGTGCATAAATATTTATAATTGTTATATCTTCTTGTTGAATTGTTTCCTTTATGGTTATATAGTATTCTTCTTTGTAACTTGTTATAGTCTTTGTTTTCAAAGTCAATTTTGTCTGGAAGAATTCTGTAGATGATGGAAAAGTTGGGGAACTGTGTTTCATCTGGTCTCTTGAATTTACCTAGATATCTAAAAGATCATTCAGAATGTCTGTAAATTCAACCTGAGATCTAAGGAAAGAATTGCTACAATTCTACAAATAGAAAAGAGACCACTTTTTGCAAAGGAAGAAGGTGCAGAGACATGAATTTGAGGGAATATATAAACCACAGTGGGGAGGGAGCCTCTGTAAGCAGGCCACTGGAAAGTTATATAGCAGCAGTACACAAAATCGGAAGTTTTAGAAGTCTGCTTCCATCAGGGACATCGCTAGCTGAAATATGCTCAGGCGGTGAAGCAGGCGAGATTCTTAAGCAGTGTGGTCTCAGGATCCACAGGGTCACAGAAAGAAGGGGGGATGCCTGAGTGCAGCAGAGTAGCCAAGTGTTGGAGCAGAGAAGCCAGCTATAGTTAGTGAGCTCCAGAGTGGCTTCTCAGCTATGTGTTGCAATAAACCCTGAACCCCAACACAATCAGGAGACCACTCTCCAAGCAGGGACCCAAAAAAGAACAACTGCTATGAGAGCTGGCTCCTTTTCCCAGGAGGAGTGGCATGGATTAAAAAAAGATAAGGCAAAGCCTCCCCAAACAGGCTTTGTTGAGGCATCTCTCCTTCCCCTGGGAGGATTGGTGTGAGTACACACAACAGGAGTCTGGGGAGTTTGAAGCATATGAAAGGGTCTGATTGTCTTTCCCTGAAGGTGCACTGGAGAGTGGGGGACATGATCCTTTAGCTCTGGGGCTGGAGATTGGGGTGGCACCTTGTTTTTTAGTTTCTTTGTTCACCCTATAAAGCATCAGGAAAAGACAAATAGAGCAATCCAAATGAGTTTACACTGAGACTGGCCCCTGGCAAGGAATGGTGCAATTCTACCCAGGCAAAGACACCCAAGAATCAGTGCAACAGCCCTCTTCCCCAGAAGGCCAGGAGGATCCTCAGGGGAATACCAAATTAATAGATCACTCAAAACTGAAAAACTCTTGTGCTAGGGGAAAATAGTATATAGAATTGGGGTTTGGGGATGAGTCTTTAATCTTTCAGTTTAAGATTTTTCTTTTTCCTTTTCAACTAGTTTTTTTTTTACTTTATCTTTGTTTTTAAGTCTTTTTTAAATTCCATTTTCCCATTTTCACTTTATGGATCTATACTTCATTTTTGGCTTCCTTTCTCTGTATACAATTTTATTTTTATTATATATAAATTTTGCTTTCTTTACAATTCTGAGATTTAGCATCTTCTAACAAACAGGGCACAATACACACAGGGCAATTGTATTACCCTGTTTTGTTTACCTGTGTCCACCTCACCTGTGAGATTATATCCTTTCTTTCTACTTTTTTTCTTTTTCTCTTCTTTTTTGTTTTCTTCCCTCTTCTGATTTGTCTAGTGTGTATTTCACTTGATATTTTTTATTCTGTTTTCCCACTCATCCTTTCTTCTCTGGGAAAAATCACTAGAAGAAAGAAACCACAATGAAAGAAAGAACCAGAGGTAATACTTTCTGCCACAGATCTTATCAATATGGACATAAGTGAAATGTCAGAGCTGGCATTAAAATATTGCTTATAAAGTTACTAGCTCTCTTGAAAAAAAAAAAAGACTTTAGAGAATCTCTTAGTGCAGAAATAAAATCTCATCAGGCAGAAATTTAAAAATGCTCTAACTGTGATGCAGTCTAAAATCACTGCTCTAATAGCTAGGGTAAATAAGGCAGAAGAGAGAGTCAATGACATAGGAGATAAGACAGTTGAAAGGAAGGCATCTGAGAAAGAGAGAAAAAAACAATTAATGGACCATAAGGGGAGGTTTTGAGAAATCAGTGATACCATAAAGTGCAACAATATTAGAACTATTGGGGTCCCAGAGGAAGAAGAAAGAGAGAGAGAGACAGAAGGTATATTTGAGCAAATCATAGCTGAGAACTTCCCTAATATGGGAAGAAAAAGGGCATTCAAATTCAAGAAGTAAATGGAATTTCCCCTAAAATCAATAAAAATAGATTAACACCCTGCCATATAATAGTGAAGCTTTCAAATTTCAGAGATAAAGAGAAAATCCTGGAAGAAGCTCAAGGCAGGAGCTCCTTAAACTACAATAGTAGAAACATTAGACTGGCAACAGACCTATCTACAGAGACCTGGTCGACCAGAAAGGGCTAGCATGATATATTCAGAGTACTAAATGAGAAAAACATGCAGCCAAGAATACTTCATCTATCAAGACTGTCATTCTGACTGGAAGGAGAGATAAAGAGTTTCCAGGACAAAGAGAAACTAAAACAATTGTGATCACTAAACCGGCCCTGCAAGAAAGATTAAAAAGGATCCTGTAAGTGAAGAGAGAGCCCAAAAGTAGCATAGACCAGAAAGAAACAGAGATAATCTACAGGGACTTTACAGGTAATACGATGGCACTAAATTCATTTCTGTCAGTAGTTACTCTGGATATAAGTAGGCTAAATGTTCCGATCAAAATACAGAGGATATCAGATTGATTAAAAAAAGCAGGAACCATCCATATGCTGTGTACAAGAGACTCATTTTAGACCTAAAACACCACAAGATTGAAAGTGAGGGGGTAGAGAACCATTTATCATGCTAATGAATGTTAAAAGAAAGCTGAAGTAGGAATACTTATATCAGACAGATTAGAGTCTGTGTGTGTGTGTGTGTGTGTGTGTGTGTGCACGTGTGTTGCTTTTTATTTCTTTTCAGCTGAAGTATTCATTGTTTTTGGACCACACCCAATGCTCCATGCAATCCATGTCCTCTCTAATACCCACCATCTGGTTCCCCCAACCTCCCACCACCTGCCTCTTCAAGACCCTCAGGTTGTTTTTCAGAGTCCATAGTGTCTCATGATTCACCTCCCCTTCCAATTTACCTCAACTCCCTTCTCCTCTCCATCTCCCCATGTCCTCCATGCTATTTGTTATGCTCCACAAATAAGTGAAACCATAATTGACTCTCTCTGCTTGACTTATTTCACTCAGCATAATCTCCC
>NW_026739523.1:12628-20348 GCF_022355385.1 Mustela nigripes
TCTTGAGGAATCTCCACACTGTTCTCCAAAGTGGCTGCACCAACTTGCATTCCCACCAACAGTGGAAGAGGGTTCCCCTTTCTCCACATCCCCTCCAACACATGTTGTTTCCTGTCTTGCTAATTTTGGCCATTCTAACTGGTGTAAGGTGATATCTCAATGTGGTTTTAATTTGAATCTCCCTGATGGCTGAGAAAAAATGATGAACATTTTTTCATGTGTCTGATAGCCATTTGTATGTCTTCATTGGAGAAGTGTCTGTTTATATCTTTTGCCTATTTTTTGATATGATTATCTGTTTTGTGTGTGTTGAGTTTGAGGAGTTCATTATAGATCCTGGATATCAACCTTTTGTGTGTACTGTCATTTGCAAATATCTTCTCCCATTCTGTGGGTTGACTCTTTGTTTTCTTGACTGTTTCCTTTGCTGTGCAGAAGGTTTTGATCTTGATGAAGTCCCAAAAGTTCATCTTAGTTTTTGTTTCCTTTGTCTTTGGAGACATATCTTGAAAGAAGTTTCTGTGGCTGATACAGATAGATTAGGTTTTAAACCAAAGATGATAATAGAAGATGAAGCAGGACAGTATATCATACTTAAAGGGTCTATCCAACAAGAAGATCTAACAATTTTAAATATTTATACTCCTAATTTGGAAACAGCCAATTACATTAACCAAATTAAAGCAACAGGTTGATAATTATACAATAATAATAGGGAACTTCAACACCCGACTCACAGCAATGGACAATCATCTAAGCAGAAGATCAACAAGGAAACAAGGGCTTTGAATGATAATGACACAGTGGACCAGGTGGACTTCACGGATATATACAGAACATTCAATCCTAAACAGAAAACGCATTCTTCTTGAGTCCACATGGAATATTTTTCAGAACAGACCACATACTGGGTCACAAATAAGGTCTTAATGTGTACCAAAAGATTGAAATTATTCCCAGTAATCCTTTAGAACCTTTATTCCCAGTAATCCTTTAGAACTTGAACTCAATCACAAGAGGAAATTTGGAAGAAATGTAAACACTTGGAGGTTAAAGAACGTCTTACGAAAGAATGAATGGATCAACCAGGAAATTAAAGAAAATTTTAAAAAATTAATGGAAACAAATGAAAATGAAAACACAACTGTTCAAAACCTTCAGGACACAGGAAAGGTGTTCCTATGTGGAAAATATATAACCATCCAAGCCTTTCTCAAAAAATTAGATAGGTCTCAAATATACAATCTAAACTTATACCTAAAGAAACTGGAGAAAAAAAGCAACAAATAAAGCTTAAACTAAGCAGAAGAGAAATAATAAAGATTAGAGCAGAAATCAATGAAACAGAAACCAAAAGAAGTAGAACATATCAATAAAACTAGAAGCTGATTCCTTGAGAGAATTAATAGGATCGTTAAACCCCTAACCAGATTTATTTAAAAGAAAATATAATGGACCCAAATAAATTGAAAATTAGTAAATTGAAAAACAAAAGAGGAGAGATCATGATAAACATCAAGGAAATACAAACAATTATAAAAACATATTTTGAGTTACTATATGCCAACAAATTAAGCAACCTGGGAGAAATGGATACATTCCTAGAGACTTATAAACTACCAGAACTCTAAGAGAAAGAAACAGAAAATCTGAACAAACCCTCGCCAGCAAGGAGATTGAAGCAGTGATAAAAAACCAAATCTCCCAACGCCTGAGTCCAGGTCTGGATGGCCTTCCAGGGATATTTTGCCAAACATTTAAAGAACTAATACCTACTCTTCAGAACATGTTCCAAAAAAATAGAAACAAAAAGAAAACTTCCAAACTCTTTCTATGAGGCCAACATTACCTTGATCCCAAATCCAAAGAACTCACCAAAAAGAATTACAGACCAACATCCCTGATGAGCATGGGTGCCAAAATTCTCACCAAGATAATAGTAAAGTCCAACAGATACATTAAAAGGATTATTCACCATGACCAAGTGGAGTTTATTCCTGGGCTGCAAGGGTGTTTCAACATTTGCAAATCAAATATGACATATCAATTTAATAAAACTAAAGACAAGAAACATGATCCTCTCAATTGATGCAGAAAAAGCATTTGACTAAATACACCATTCTTTCTTAATTAAAACTCTCCACACTGTAGAGATAGAGGTAACATACTTCAATATCATAAAAGCTATCTACAAAAAGCCCACAGCAAATATTATTCTCAATGGGGAAAACTGAGAGCTTTTCTCTTAAGGTCAGGGACACAACCATGGATGTCCACTCTCAACCACTATTGTTCAACATAGTACTAGAAGTCCTAGTCTCAGCAGTCAGACAACAAAAGGAAATAAAAATAATTCAAATTGGCAAGGAAGAGGTGAAACTCTCAATCTTCACTGATGACATGATACTTTATGTAGAAAAGTCCAAAAAACTCCCCCCCAATTGAAATTCCTTACTCTATTTTTTGCATATCTATCACCAGTTTTTTTTTTTTATTTGTGGCTATTGTTAGATTTGTATATAGCATCTGCATATAACAGTCCATACTAAGTCGATAATTGCTTATGTTTGAACCTATTTTTTCTCCTCTCATTTCCAAGATTTATGCATATGGTGTTTTACTTTACATCTTTTAATTTTGTGAATTCCTTGACTGATTTTTGTAATTATACTTAATTTTACCACTTTCTGCTTTCTACTTTTCTTATTCCTTCTTATGGTCTTTCCTTTCCATTCAGAGTCCCTGGTACCATTTTTTTTTTTTTTTTTTTTTAGGATTTCTTTGGTCGTGATGAATTGATGAATTTCTCTAATTTCTTTTTTGTCTGTGAAACTTTTTATCTCCCCTTTTATTCTGAAGGATAGTCCTGATGTATAGAGTATTCTTTTTTGCAGAAGTTTTTGTTTGTTTGTTTGTTCGTTCGTTTGTTTTTTGCGCATTTAATATATCATGACACTCCCATTTGGCCTGCAAAGTTTCTCTTGAAAAATCAGCTGTTAACCTTATGGGATTTCCTTGTATGTAACTGTTTTCTTTTCTCTTGCTGCTTTTAAAATTCTCCTTTTGCCATTTTAATTAATATATGTCTTGGTGTAGACCTCCTTGGGTTGATTTCCTTGGGTTTCTCTGTGCTTCCTGGATCTGGATATTTGTTCCCACCCCAGATTCAGGGAAGTTTTCAGCTATTATTTCTTCTAATAATTTTTCTGCCCCCTTTCCTCTCTCATCTTTTGGGATCCCTATAGTGTGAATATTATTATGAATGTATCACTAAATTCCCTTAGTCTATATTCTTTTTGTTGTTGTTGTTATTTTTTTCTCTCTGTCCCCCCACTTCATTGTTTTCCATTACTCTGTTCTCCAGATCACTGATCTGTTCTGCTTTCTCTTGCTTACTATTTATTTCCCCTAGTTTATTTTTAACATCCATTACTGACTTCTTCATCTTTGATTGGTTCTTTTTTATGTTTTCTATCTATTAAAGGTCTCACTGAGGTCCTCCACTCTTAAGTCAAGTATCTATTTGGCCATCACTTAAAGTTCTCTCTGAGGCATATTATGTATCTTTATTTTATTTAGCTTTCTTACTGTCATTTTGTCCTGTTCTTTCATTTGGGACATTTTTTTCTGTCTCATTTTTCTAACTACCTGTGTCTGTTTTTTTTTTTTTTTTTATACTAGGAACATCAGCTACATCCTTTGCTCTTGCAGTTAGTGGCCTTATGACTAAGCGGTCTTGTAATACCTTTCAGTGCCATGTCTCCTATTCCCTAGGAGCTGGCACTTCAAGGACTGACTCCTGTGTTTGTTGTGTGTGTCATGTTTTGTTCTGGACACTTTTTCCTTCAGTCCTTTTGGCTGCAGTGGCTTTCTTTCCTGTAGTGAGCAGTGTTTCTTGCCTGTAGTGAGCATAGCTGATGCAGAGTGGGTTTTAACAAGGTACATGCCCATTTACTTGTTAAGTGAGACCTGGAGCCCTTGCTTCAGGGGCTGACCTAGCAGAAGTGCCAAGAGTGCATGGGCTGTCACTTCCAGGAAAGAGGATCCCACAAAAGGCAGGGGTTGTGTTGCTGTGAAGATTTGCACTGGTCTTCTAGGGGCATGAACTGGCAGCACCAGGACTGAGACAAGTGTGAGTGGGAAAAGTGTATCTACTGAAGTGATGGGGACAGGGCTTGGTCCAAACAAGTTAAGTAGGGAGTGGGGACACTGATCTGTTTTCTGCAGATGGCAGTGTGTTTATGCTAGGAGCTGAGGGCAGGGAGGAAAGGAGGGAGAGGAGAATGGTGCCTATCAGTTCCTTTGTTCCTGGAGGAGTCTCTCTGAGATCCTTGTATCTCTAGGACATGCCCTGTGATGAGCAAATCGCTCTCCCTCCAGTCTTTCCCTGGTGGTTTTTCAAATTTCTGGTTCTATGTTCTATCTTCTAAGGTTGCTTGGCATGCTATCTCTTTCAGGCTGGGGACTTAACTCCTAACATTCAGGGCTCTCCTAGAGCTGAGCTTACTGACATTTAGAATTCTATCCAGGTACTAACCAGGCCAAGCTTTAAGGCTGCTTGTTGTTAAGAACTAGTAAAATGTGTCCCCTCTCACCTTCAAAGCCAAATGTTACAGGGTTTGTATTATCCTTGCAGTTTCCTCTGTGTTGTGACAGTCTGTTTCTCACCCTTCTCAACACCCCTGGCTCCTTCCTTTCCACAAGTAGCCATGGCCTGTTTAGGCTTCAAATCACCTCTCCACCTTTCCTACCTTATTCAAGATGGACTCTCCTTGCCAGTCTTTGGTAGTTTTCTGGGTTATTAACCTGATGTGAGTATTATCTGGTTGTGTCTGTAGGACAAGGCAAGCTTAGGTTCCTCCTACTCCACCACCTTCCCAGTCTCCTATACATGTATATACTTACTGACTTAAAATAGGATGACCACTCTGGAGGTTGGCAAAACAAGCACTTGCCAATATTGGTTATAATGTTACTTGGCAGGACAGGGAGGGAGGAAATAGAGGTTGAATCCCATGCCTATGGGTGTGCTTTTTGACTGCTCAGCCCATGCATCAGACATTTGAGTTATGAAGCCATTAGGATGTCTCTAGTCCAGCCATTCTCTGCCTATACTACAGGAGATATCCTCAGTGAAAAATGCTTAACTGAGTCCAGTCTATCCTCAAATCTATGAGAGATCATAACAATAAATGATTCTTGTTGCAGGACGCTAATTTTGGGGTAGTTTGCTTACAGAAATAGGCAACTGAAACGGGTAGTAACCACTACCATCACTCATACTCAACTTTACTTTTATATTTTTTCCCAATAGATGGGACTTTACTATTTCCTTGGGTTACTTAACTAATTTAGATTTTTTTCACTTCATCTATGGCAGAAATAGCTTTTGACCCAAAGGCTTTACCTTTGTCTTATGGATTAGTTGAACATATTTTGATCTTTTAAAAACTCTGCTTCTGGGAACACTCTGACTAACACTGTGATCTTTTACAAGTCACCTATACAAAAGTCTAGAGAAAAAAAACACTTCTTGAAAATAACTTTTTATTTCCAAAGTTTACGGGGTGCCTGGGTGGCTCAGTGGATTAAAGCTTTGCCTTCTGTTCAGGTCATGATCCCAGGGTCCTGGGATCAAATCCCATGTCAGGCTCTCAGTTCAGCAGGGAGCCTGCTTCCTCCTCTCTCTCTCTCTGCCTATCTCTGTGCCTACTTGTGATCTCTGTCAAATAAATAAAAAAAAAATCTTTAAAACAATACAAAACAAAAACCAAAGTTTGCATGACATCTTTGCAAAAGAATAAAAGAAATACACCATTAGGATAAAATGAAGGCATATTATAACAATCTTATAATGGTAAAAATTTTGTTTTTTTTATTGCTTAATGTTATTCATTTAATTGACCGTTTCTTCTGTTTAGTAAGCATTCAAAATAGAACTTGCCTTCCACATACTCTGTTGAGCAGATCTTTTGCTTTGTCCCTTCCTCTGTTCAGACATGAAACATTTAACTTCTTAAAATTGAAATGGCTTTCAAATGTCATTATCCTTTTCTAATTTTCATGGGCACTTAAAAGAATGTTAATTAAGTTCAACTTAAAATTTTCATATTTTTTCATTAATTAATGGAGCTGCATTATTTTGAAAAGAGAACCTCTTTAAATATTTTTTGAGAACTCTCCACTACAAAATGATCAACACTATTTCAGTGAATTGCAGAGGTTTTATAACAATAATGTCTGAATATACATCCATCAAATTTTGATTCATTGCTGGTTTTGGGGTTCCTAGTGATCTGTGCTAGAGGTCATTGCACATCCTCTAATCATTCATCTCCCAACTATATATAAAGAATTTTTAAAATAACCTATCTGTCAGCTGTTGACACAATAATTCTGCTCACCAGCTACCCTATAATTCTGTGGCACTTTACAATAAGTATCCGTTTCTCAGTAATATATCTGAGATTCAGCATGGGTGGCTCTGTTCCATGTGTCTCTTCTGGGGCCATGTGTTTCATTCTATTCTCATTAGAATGGCAGAAATAAGAAGCCTTAAAGTACAAGCATATTTAAAGCCTCATCTCTTTAACATTGAACATTACATTGGTCAGAGCAAGTCATATGACCTGAAGTCAAGGGGCAGAAAGATGAGGCCATGGCAACTGCAGAGATGTCTAACTCTATCACAACAGAGTTACACATCAGAACCAAAAGGTCATTTGCCATAAATGGTAGATGAGGACAGGTATGCTTCCTTAAACCCTGCATCCTATTCCTGGACCACCAGGATACACATCTAAGCCTAAACCCTAACGACCAGCCAGGTTAGTTCTTCAGCATTTGCTCTACTTCTTGTTCAGTTTTCATTCCAGGTCAAAAGTCAATTTTCCTCCTTGTCCAGACTGATTCCAAAATGTACTAGTAGAGTGATTGTCATGCCACTATCCTCATGTCATGTCACTG
Organism: Mustela nigripes; assembly: GCF_022355385.1. Lineage (NCBI taxonomy): Eukaryota > Metazoa > Chordata > Mammalia > Carnivora > Mustelidae > Mustela > Mustela nigripes. The sequence goes on from NW_026739523.1 coordinate 19,595, forward strand.
TATTCTAAAGGAGTGGCCTAATATGAATGTTTTCCAGGAAAACATACTGAAATATTTTAAGGAAATATAAAAGCCATAATTTTGGAATGATAAAAGCTTTAGTAACTGCCGTCATTTATTGATGGCTTAATATATGACCAGTATCGTGCTGAGTACTTTACAGAATTATTTCACAAAATAGGAGATATCCATAAGGAGTTACTCTAAAACATGAACTATCCATCTCATGAATGGGAGCTTTGAGTAGCCAAGTTTTATATCCACTGCCAAAACCTAACTGAAGGTGGTAAATATTATGGTTTTTGATGCCTAGCATCTATTATCACCGTTATTCTGGTAAAAGAAGAATTGATGAATTTATCAAGACAAAATGATTTGCCCTTCTTAGCCTGACTACTTATTTCCTAGGACTTTACATTTTTAGGAGAGAAACAAAGAGAGGGAAAAATTATGGAGCTGATTTATCGAAGTTATAGATTAGTCCCTGCTATGGGATGCCCAGAGCATACCATCTTCCTATCCTTTCCAGCCTAGTTCTTCAGCAGCTCTTTTATTTGGTGAGCCATATCAGGTCCTTCCAAAAGTTATCATTTTCCATTCAGAGCCAGTTTTTCTTGCTTTTCACCAAAAGCCTTAACGGTTCTCCCACATGAGTGAGCTAAGTAGAATCAAGCAAATTGTAGACACTTACTAAATAGCTAAGGTCCTTGAGTATGGAAAGACATTTTTTATCTAGATATATTTTGTGCCTAAA
>NW_026739524.1:0-3724 GCF_022355385.1 Mustela nigripes
TCACTGAACTCAGGTGACAGTGGTACCACTCTGGAGCTTGGCCTGGGTCTTTTTTATGACAATGGCAGGTCTTGGCACTGAGGACTCTCCTAGTTCCATCCAGCCTTTGTCTGGGCAGGATGAGGTTTCTTCCAGGCTCAAAGGTTCATGTAAACTCAAGAGTTGAGAAGTCCTTTCTGAAGCATCTGGAATGCAGCCTTCATGTCTGGTGGGGCCAACAAGGTTAGGCAAGGCCTGCCTCTGCCTCACTGTGGAGTATGGAGAGGGGCAGTTTCATAATGCCTTGGTTTCCTTAATCATCAAACAGAGACAGCATTTCTACCTTCCTCATGGAATTGTTATAGAGATTGATTGGCATGATTCATGTTATCAAAGGACACACAGTCATGCCTAGCTCTACCTGCTTAGATTACCCATTGTAGGCCTACTGCTTCCATGGGCTCTGGGACTCTACCTTACTCTGTCTCTTCTGCCTGGCAAGCCTGACTCCCTCTGACTCAATTGTCTTTCCAGAAAGCTTTCATCCCCTCCAGTATGGGTGACCTGTTCCTCAGCAAGGATCCCACAACACTGGTCCTCATCCATCAGACCCAGGCCAGACCTGTGTAAGGATCTCACCCAGAGCTTGTGTCCTGGACATGGACAATACTCAATGTGGAGACTGTCAGTCTGGAGCTTCCTAAATTTTCATCTGTTTTTGGAACAAATGCTGGGGTGCCTTGTGATGGGGATTTTTCCCTCCAAAGCAGACAAATGAGCTGCCCCCACTTCCATCACGACTGTCTCCTACCTCACCCTATCGTATAATCATTGGTACATAGCATCTTGGGCTTCCTTGCTTGCCAGGATACCAGAACCTTTTGACACTCAGAGTTGAAAGTATTTTCTGCAGGCGAGTTGGTTTTTTTGTTTTGTTTTGTTTGTTTGTTTTTTATTCTTTTTTTTTAAATTAAATTTATTTATTTATTTTCAGAAAAACAGTATTCATTATTTTTTCACCACACCCAGTGCTCCATGCAATCCATGCCCTCTATAATACCCACCACCTGGTACCCCGACCTCCCACCTCCCCGCCACTTCAAACCCCTCAGATTGTTTTTCAGAGTCCATAGTCTCTCATGATTCACCTCAATTTACCCTTCTAATTTACCCAAACTCCCTTCTCCTCTCTAACACCCCTTGTCCTCCATGATGTTTGTTATGCTCCACAAATAAGTGAAACCATATGATAATTGACTCTCTCTGCTTGACTTACTTCATTCAGCATAATCTCTTCCAGTCCCATCCATGTTGCTACAAAAGTTGGGTATTCATCCTTTCTGATAGAGGCATAATACTCCATAGTGTATATGGACCACATCTTCCTTATCCATTCGTCCGTTGTAGGGCATCTTGTTTCTTTCCATAGTTTGGCGATTGCTGCTATAAACATTGGGGTACAGATGGCCCTTCTTTTCACTACATCTGTATCTTTGTGGTGAATACCCAGGAGTGCAATGGCAGGGTCATAGGGAAGTTCTATTTTTAATTTCATGAGGAATCTCCACACTGTTCTCAAAGAGGCTGCACCAACTTGCATTCTCACCAACAGTGTAAGAGGGTTCCATTTTCTCCACATCCTCTCCAACACATATTGTGTCCTGTTAATTTTGGCCATTCTTACTGGTGTAAGGTGATATCTCAATGTGATTTTAATTTGAATCTCCCTGAGGGCTAGTGATGATGAACATTTTTTCATGTGTCTGATAGCCATTTGTATGTCTTGATTGGAGAAGTGTCTGTTCATATCTTCTTCCCATTTTTTGATATGATTACCTATTTTGTGTGTGTTGAGTTTGAGGAGTTCATTATAGATCCTGGATATCAACCTTTTCACTGTACTGTCATTTGCAAATATCTTCTCCCATTTCGTGGGTTGCCTCTTTGTTTTTTTGACTGTTTCCTTTGCTGTGCAGAAGCTTCTGATTTTGATGAAGTCCCAAAAGTTTATTTTTGCTTTAGTTTCCTTTGCCTTTGGAGACATATCTTGAAAGAAGTTGCTGTGGCTAATATCAAAGAGATTACTGCCTATGTTCTCCTCTAGGATTCTGATGGATTCCTGTCTCACATTGAGGTCTTTTATCCATTTTGAGTTTATCTTTCAAAGAGCTGGAGCAAATAATCCAAAAAATTGTATGGAATCTGAAGAGACCCTGAATCGCTAAGGAAATGTTGAAAAACAAAAATAAAGCTGGGGGCATCACGTTACCTGATTTCAAGCTTTTTTACAAAGCTGTGATCACCAACACAGCATGGTACTGGCATAAAAACAGACACATAGACCAGTGGAACAGAGTAGAGAGCCCAAATATAGACCCTCAACTCTATGGTCAATTAATCTTCGACAAAACAGGAAAAAATACACAGTGGAAAAAAGACAGTCTCTTCAATAAATGGTGCTGGGAAAACTGGACAGCTATATGTAGAAGAATGAAACTCGACCATTCTCTTATACTATACAAAACGATAAACTGAAAATGGATAAAAGACCTCAACGTGAGACAGGTGAATTGGTTTTTGATGGACTTTTGGTAGGATGAAGCCTGACCACTCCATACAAACCTACACAAAACCTCTGCTCCTGACCAATAGGGAAGTGCCCCAGCCCATGGCAGCCCTTCCCCTAGTGCTCAGAGCTCTCCTTTCTCACTGAGTCCCCATTCACTCGCGTTTCTCTCTCTTCCTGCAGGGAGAGCCACAGATGTCCTCTCTCTAAGATGTACCTTCTGTGCCTGGTGAGCTACATTTTGTGGCAGAGAAGACAGGGATTACTACCATGGCTTCTACAGAAGCTTCAGATTATTTGGACACCCCTTACCCAACAATGTGGCAAGAGAGGGATCTCTCCCTTCTTCTCACATGGTGTCTTGGGCTGGAAGCACAGCTTCCTCTCTCACACAAGCTGAATTTGAGGGATACCAAGGTTGGGGCAGGCAGGGATATGTGGCCATGGCTAGGGGATCCTGAGGGCTATGGGCAAACTATATCCAGTGCCAAAACCCTTTGTAGATGCTCTCTCCATCCTGCAGTCCATGAGCAGACAGTGTGCATTGTAAGGGCCTCTCTTGCTCACACAGGTTCAAGTGGCTTTTGCTGTTGCCAATAAAACTACATCTGGATGAACACAAGTCTGTAATTCATGGACCTGCACTGCCCTTAGAGGTTCTTCCCTCAGAGGATGTGGTCCAGCCAGGAAATACATGGAGGATGGGAGTGGCCTGGTCTACACTCCCCTTCTGGCCAGGAGCAGGGCATGGTTGCTCGGGTTAGAATCTGAGTTAGAGCACAAGGGGCTGGAGTGGCTGGAGCATATCACCAGACAGGGCCTGGGTGATATGTATTCCAGATATGGGGCAGGGATGCTTGTGGGGGATGACACATGAGGGAGGTATGGGAAAGCTCTTCCCTGCTCTGTGGTCACTCCCACTACCAATGGACACACTGCTGGTTTCCCCTGATGGTTTCAGGTCTCATCTATAGATTCCAGATTGCTCCTTTCCCAAGGAAGGCTGCCACTGGAAAAAGAGAGTGTAGATGGAGGAGCCTGTGGCATGTCCTCCAAAAATGTGGTTAACATGTGTTCCAGAAATGGTGCTTATAGGAATCAGACATAAAGAACAGAGATTTGTGACACAGATGCTTATAGGAATCAGACATAAAGAACAGAGATTTGTGACACAGATGC
>NW_026739524.1:3734-5094 GCF_022355385.1 Mustela nigripes
ACTTATTATTTTAATGATGTGAGTCAAACAATTGGAAATGGCTCAGTTGTTCAACAGATGGTGCTTTGAGTGCTGTCACTGTCAAGGGGACATTAGCGACCATGCCTACCCACTGTAGGGATATCAGGTTGAGCAAGAGCTCAACCCTAAACTCTCCCTGCCGCACTCCCCCAAGCCTTTGCAGACACACATGCGTGCAAGCAAGCACACACGAAATCCAGAGGGAAAAGCATGGAAACTGGATACCATCCATTATGGGTGAAGGCTCCAGCCACTCCAGCCCCTTGTGCTCTAACTCATCATTATGGGTGATTCCATGGAAGAAGGAATGTGTATTCATTTATTCATATTTAAATCATTATTTTACCACATAAATATAATCTGCCTAAACCTAAAGAACTATTTACTTTATTTCGCAACTTGTTAATAAAAAATGGGAAGATTTAAGATGTAATGTTAATATTTTTATAATGTGCCCACTAAAATAGTTTAAATGTGGCCTATGCAGGAAAATGAAATCATTTAAAGGTGTTTCATGGACCCAGACATTTCCCCGGTTTCTGCTTTTCAAGGTGTCCTTATGAAAGGGACACAATTCCAGGTAACAAAAGGGCTCAAGCCCTTCTCAACCTCAATAGCAGGAGCTAGACCCTGCTGGACCTCCAGGTCAGGAAAAGGAGCTGGTGGCTCTTCCATCTCAGAAGAGTGAATTAGAGACCTGACTACCACCCACACTTGTCCCAATAGGGCAGATGGAGTAACCACTCTTAACGTGAAAGCTCCACCACCAGGCAGTGTTAGGGCCACCTTTGTCTCCAAAGATACAGTGGATGCCAGAGTGTGAGTTGGGGCGAGTTCCTGATGTAGGATGTTGCTCTGGGCATGGTGCTGTATCTCCACGAAGAAAAAGTATCAGCATGATTGAATTCCCATGTCCCTTCTAAATAAAGGAAACTTTACCCACCACTCAATGTTACCTGCATCCAAGAACCAATCCCTGTGAAGTCTCCATGACTGAAGACCACCGGGGCTGGGATCTGAGACTATTTACTGCTCTCCTCCCGACTGCACTCTCTGGAGGCTTGCTTGGTGTGGCCCACCCTGTACCCTCCTCAGGCCCACATCAGTCACCATCAGTCCTTCTCACCCACAGCTTTTGGCTCCGCGGGCTCAAGGTGTTGCAACTGTGTGAGCAGAAGCTGGGCACGGTGTTCCTGGTCTGAGCCTGGCATACTGAGCCCCTTGTATGCCAGCAGCATATTGAGGCTGGAAAATTCTGGGGGCTGTAAAAATGTTCAGAATATTTTTCTAGCCATGTGTTCAAGATGGAGGAGATGCCCTGGGGATAGACAGTTAGGAA
>NW_026739524.1:8094-12554 GCF_022355385.1 Mustela nigripes
TGAACTGAGTATTGATAGCAACCCCCTGCAGGAACAGCATTGATACTGTGGTTTCTGATAACAGATTCCATTCTTGAGAGGAGAACACAGAGACATTTTCTTAAGTGAGGCAGCTCAGGATATTATGGCATGTAAGATATTTAGTCTAGCACTATGATTTAGCAACAAAAGAGAACCACATCAAAGTCCTGTATCAGTGGTTGTGACAAATGACTGGCCTTCTGGAATGTTGTGTAGCACAATGAAGTCCTTGATCCTGACCCTGGAGGGTCCCCAGGGATGTGTTTCCTCAAAACCAAAAGGCAGAGCAAGGGACATAGTACCATTGGCAACATGTTCCTTTGGGTAAAAGTCTCCCAACTCACCATGATCATGTGCAAGACCTGCAGAACTTGGGGAGGACTGTCAGGTCAGTGGGGACACTTGGGAGCACAAGGATTCTAGATGAATGACATGAGACATAGTTTAAAGTCTCTTTTCTGGTATTGTTACAAATATGTGGACAATCACTCTACATCTGGCCAAAGTAGGGACAGGGCAATGAGGGCAGGTTTGAAAAGGAGATGTTGATGCAGATTCATGTGGGTTCAGAACTGTAGGAGGAAGCCCACGGCAGTACTAGGCTGGCTTCTGAGACATGGGTCCCTTTCTGCTCCACTGGGAAGCTGGGGCATGGATGTCCCCAGCACCTGCACTCACCCTGAGCCAGCACTGGACTCTGTTGGCATTTGGGGGCACCTTTTGTCCTTCAAGGAGGTAGAGCAGAGGATCTCAACATTCAGCTCCTGCCCGATCTCCTGTGTGGAGCTCTGTTAAGAAAGTGCCCAGCAACAAGGCAGGAGGCCTCAGAGCCCTATCTGGCTGCATTTGCTGGTCCTCAGACCCAGGGAACTACATTCCAGACACACCAAACCCCAGTATGCACACAGCTCAACCAAGGAGAGAAATGTGACACAGCTTCAGGGCCTTGGATGAGCTCCGAGAGAGGTAAGATGCACCTCAGGAATCCTTTCCACCCTGCCCACCATCACTTTTTTGTAAACATAAAAGGATCACCAGGGTATCCATTATCTTGCAACCCCCTCCATCCCAGTGGCAGGAACCCCACATACCCCTCTTTGCCAGAAATTCCAGAGGAGAGGACAAGGTTGCCCTGGGATGTCTCAGAAGTGTGGCTTGGCCTGGCATAAGCTGTTTTGTACTACCTTATCGAACCTCCTGCCAAATGCCCTGAGGCTTTGCCCATGAGGTTTGAGCCAATATATGCAGCATATGAAAAAGTCATTCCCCTGGGTTTTCTGGGAGCCAGAGTCTTTGGAAGTAGGCAAATATCAGGAGAACATCTTTCAATATTGGATGTCTCTAGCCAAGAAACCGTGGTGCTAGACTACACTAAAATGTGGAAGCCTATTTGCAGGGGTTCCAAATCTGTTAGAGTCTGTCATCAAGGAAGTAACTTCACTGCCTGAGATCACCTTCCCAAGTCCACTCATGGATTTACACCTACACAAACAGTGCTCAGGGTTGCCGTCTGCTTATCCCCATTCTGCATGCAAGGCCACATCTGTACACAGTGACACCAACAAACTTCTCTCCACAGGCCCCTAAGGAAGGTCTGGGAGCAGCCAGGGCCCCAGCTTGGAAGCACACGTGTCTTCAGAAACAGCTCTCCAATCTTACCCGTTTTTGTCCCTGGATAAGATATTATCCTTGTCAGGGGTGGTCTGCATCTTCTCTGTACAATACAGATGACTCTAGCATGGACTTACTCCAGATATGCATAGGCATTTGTGGGGTATCACATTCAAGAAATAGCTCCAACCATATTTTCTTCTCTTCTTATCTTCTCTGGGTCTGCTATTGGTCAGATCTCACTCTTCAGTTCATACTGATTGTGTGTGTGTGTGTGTGTGTGTGTGTGTGTGTGTGTGTGCATTCACGCACATGCACCCTCTCTCATGTGTGTGCACATGTGTTCATCAGTGCTCAAATTCTGGAGTCCCAGAAGATGACAGCCTCACCTGCAGAGGGTGATACCTTCCCAAGAACATATGCTTTCTAATTTTAAAAGCAAGAAGGGATTGGAGCCTTGGCCTCTGAAATTCAGAATTCACCCCTATGCCTCGAGACTGCATACCCTGTACTGAGAGCCATTAAGTTCTTTCCATTGGGTGTGATGTGGATAGGGGTCCACTCAGTGTGTTGCCATGAGCTGGGCTGCCCCTCAGACAAGAGCCTGCTGGAATGCCTCCTATCTAGGATATCAAGGCTCCCACTTACCCTTATACCATCTCCATGTCTGTGGCCACTTCTTTCAACACAACTTTTCCCAGAGCCCTCTGGTAAATGGCTATGTGCATCCAGGGTCCCTACTTTGATGACACTCAAAGAGCTGGGTTCATGCCTATTTCAGCCTTCTAACCATTCTGGGCAATTCCCTAACCCTGTTGAGGTCTTCACCTTCTCCTATCAGTGGTTCCCTGAAATCCCATATTCTGTTTATACATCTTTGTGTAACCCTGTCACCAGGAGTGTGGTCTGGACTTAGTGATTCCTACCATTCCACAGAACATAGCAACATGACCCACAAGGCCCCTCTGAGATTTAGTTATAAAAGCTCATTGCCCAGTCCCATGCTGACTGTGACCGCTATTCTCTCTCAGATCTTCACTCAGGAGTATAAGCCCCTATGTGGAACCATGACCCCGACATGTGCACGTTACATCCCAATGAGGGCCAACAACAGACAGGAGACCTCAGGCCTTTGAGACAGACTGAATCCTGCCAACAACCCTAAGTAAGCTCAGGTTCTCAGTGAATCAGGTCGTGCCTTGGTGTTTTCAATAGCCCTAAAGTACTGAGAAGCTCAGGCAGGGGCCTCTAGCTGGGCACTCATGGATCCCTGATCCTCTAAGACTGTGTGAAATTGTTTGTTGGTTAAGCCTCTGAATGTGGGGTAATGTGGTCACACAGAACTAAGAGCGGGGTACTGATACTGTTCACCTGCTCCAGGCCTTGGCCCTCCTCCCCTTCCTCCTTGCTCCTCTCTTCAGCTTCTGCCAATCCCATGGGCCTTATTTCTAACTCCACTGCAGGAATGTCATATTTTTTCCAATCCTCTGCACCATGGTGCCCTCTTCCAGGCTAAATATACTCTGAACTGTGCAGGGCTGTCTCCTTCTTTTCCTGCCACAGGAATTCTCAATTTTATCTCAGCATAGCCTTCTCACACCCCTCACCAGGTGGAGCTCAGGACCCAGTTAAAATCCCTTCCTCTTTTCTTATGGGGCAAATACTCTTTTCATTCACCTTTTGGGTTCATGTTTTTTCATCTTCCCCTCTAGACCCTGAGCTCTTAGAGAGAGAAACCGGTTGCCTGATAAATACTGGCACTATCTGAGTGCTCAGGGCCCAGTGGCTGAATGAAAAGACTAGAGGATCCAGCCCGCCTTGACCAGCTCTATTGCCAAAGGCTATTTGATTATCGTCATGTGTAAGGCCTTTTCCCCCACGCCCTAAGGAAACTCTGTGTTCCATGTTGGGCTCAAACTCATGACTCTGAGATCAAGTACCACATGCCCTACTGGCTGAGGAAGCCAGATGCTTCTCTGGTCATATTTTACAGGTTCTAGGCTGGTAACAATTGAAGTTTACTTGTTGATTTCAATATGTTGTAGGTATATTATGTTATGTTGAATTACCAAATAACTCCCCAAACTTTGGTAGCTTATCACCATAAATTTCCCCACATGAGAATGCTGAGTGAATCTTCAATTTGGAGACAAATTTTTTCTTATGGGCAAATACTCTTTTCATTCACCTTTTTGGTTCATGTTATTCGTGTGGTATTTCAGGAACAAGAGTCCTTCCAGCATGGGCCTTCTCACTCCATAGGTTGTCTTGCATCTCTGACACCATCAGCACTAGGGGAAAGATGAAAAATACACATAGGAGGTTGTTTCCATTTGGGTTTTGAAGGTCTAAATATACACCTTTATGCTCAATCTTTAATTGTTTTAGGATTTTATTTATTAGAGAGAAAAGAAAACAAGAAGGGGGAAGTTGCAGAGGGAGCATAACCAGAGAGTTGCTGAGGTGAGGAGGACAAGGGGTGCCTCATATGGACTGGAACAGCTTGGGCCAAACAGCAAGTCTCCACCAATGGTGGTAGGCCGGGAGTAATGAGTAAACTCAGATCCCTGTGCCCATGACCAGCCATCAGGAGAGACCTCCCAGGGATTCCTTTATGGGCTCAGACAACATTGAGTGATGGGAAATGTTTCCTTTATTTAGAAGGACACAAAAGGTCAATCATGGTGTGGATCCTTTCTCTTCATGAAGCTACAGCACTAGCCCCAGAACACGATCCTGATACACTTCAAAAGCTACCCCCATCTCCTACTGAGATGCGTGCTGCAGCTTCAGAGTTTGAGTGGCATGGGTGGGAGTAAGTTTTGTGG
>NW_026739524.1:15554-20006 GCF_022355385.1 Mustela nigripes
AGCTGCAGATAGAGCAGAGAGGAGGAACCTGGGCTAAGGAGGCTACCACAAAGTTTTATCAGCAAAGAAATACACAACTGAAACTTTTAAGTTTACTACTGTGGGGGATGTTCCTGGATTAAAGGTGTTCATGTGGTGAAGCAAGGTAGAATCCCAGGTGTGGCAGCATGAGGATCCTGGGGGTCACAAGAACAGTTGAGGCCTGAATGCTTTAGAGTCCTCAGATATCAGTTGGGGAAAGCTGGCTGAAAACCGTGAGGCTAGGTGCTGGCTTTTTGCTCTATGTTGTCCTAAACTTCAAATCACAGCATAGTTGGGCAACCACATTCCTGGGAGGAGTCTACAAAAAAAAGGAAAAAAAAAAAAAAAAGCAGAAGCATGGCAACACCTCTAACTTCCAGGAGGTATAGCATGACTCTTTGCCACAGAAACCCATAGAAATTGGAGTTTTAATTCAGTCACATGCCTGAGAGAAAAATGCTTTGTCACTAGCTGGGTGAACACAGAATTCTGACAAAAACCAAGGAGATAAGACTGATGGAATGCTTTCCTGTGACAGCTCACTGAAGAGTTGGGTGCAAATTTTCAGCTTCTGGGTTGAAGGCAGGATGAAGCCATATTCATCCCACACATTGGTGCTGTAAGCCTTCAGGGAGTAATACAGAGGCACATACTGGAATCCAGGGTGGATTACCTGGAGGTCTGCCTCTGCTTAGGAGAGGTGCATTTGCTCCAGCTGAGGCATACCTGAGAATCAGGCGACAGACCCCTCCCCCAGAAGACCATCACAAATGTCACACTCCTGTCAAGTTTACTGATCATAGAGGGCTTCAAAGCTTCAACTTTAAGGGAAAACACTAGGTAGCATTCTTTGTATTTTTATTTTTTAGCCTCTTATTTATTTTTTCAGTTTTTTCTTATTTTTCATGTTTTTAATAATTTTTAGTCTTTTAAATTTTTATTTAGTTTTATTCATCTCTTTATATTTTATTTTTCTTTCTTCTTGTCTTTTCTGGACACAATAATGAGATGGAGAAATTCACCTGAAGTTAAAGAACTGGAGGTAGTACTCACTAGCAGGGATTGTATCGCTATGGATATAATTCAAATATCTGAACTAGAACTTAAAACAATAATTCAAAAGATACTAGACAGGCTAATAAAAGCATAGAAGACAATAGATAATCCATCACTGTAGAAATAAAAGAACACAAATCTAGACAGACCCAAATTAAAAGTGCTATTACAGAGATTCTGTCCCAAATGAAGACTATGGGAAGGACTGTGAGTGAGGCAGAAGAGGAAGTCAGTGATACAGAAGATAAAATAATGGAAAATAAGGAAGCTAAAAAAGAGAGAAAGAAAACTATTGGATCACCAAGGGAGATTTTGAGAACTCAGCACTTCCATAAATTGAAATAATATCCAGATAATAGTGGTGCCAGAAGACGACAAGAGGGACAGAAGGAGGAAAGGTTTATTTCAACAAATTGGAGCTGAGGACTTTCCCACCTAGAAGGAAACATGTACTCAAGCACAGGAGGTACAGAGAACTCCTCTCAGAATCAATAAAAATATGTCAACATCTTGACATATCAGAGTCAAGCTTTCAAAGTGCAGTGACAAAGAGAAAATCCTGAAAGAAGCTCAGGACAAGAGAAACTTAACCACTAAGGGTAGATACATAAGGTTGGCAGCACACCTGTCCACAGACATCAGGAAGGCCAGAAAGGAATGCATGACATATTCAATGTGCAAAATGGGTAATTTGTGCAGCCAAGAATATGTAGTCCAGGGGGCCTCTCATTCAGAGTAGAAGGAGAGATAAAGAGTTTTCCAAGGCCAACAAAACTTAAGGATTGTGAACACTAAACCAACCCTGAAAGAAACATTTTTGGGGATCCTCTGAGTGTAGAGAGAGCCCAAAGGTAACAAAAATCCAGAAAGGAACAGAGATAATCTACAAAAACAGCAACTTTACTGGTAATACAATGGCACTGAATTCATACCTTTCAATATCACTCTGAGTGCAAATGGACTCAATGCCACGATCAAAAGATAGAGTGTATAAACATGGATTAAAAGAAAAACAAGAACCATCAATATCCTGCTTACAAGAGACTCACTGCAGAGGCAAGAACACATCAAGATTGAAATTGAAGGCATGGAGAATCATTTATTATGCTAGTGGGCATGTAAGGGATGCTGGAGGATCCATCCTTCTATATTAGACACAATAGATTTTAAACTGAAGACTATTATACGTGATGAAGAAGGACACTATAACATAATAAAAAGGATGTACCCAAGGAAAACATCTAACGATTGTAAACATGTATGCCCCTAACTTGGAGCCACCAAATATACACACCAATGAATTACAAAATTAAAGAAACTCCTTGATAAGAATACAGTAATACAAGAGGACTTTAAGAACCCACTCAAAGCACTGGACAAATCATCTACACAGAAGATCAACAAGGAAACATGGGCTTTGAATGACACTGGACCAGATGGACTTCACGGAGATATGCAGAGCACTGCCTCTGAAAACATCAGAAAAAACATACTTTTGGAGGTTACATGGAACATTCTCCAGAAGAGATCACATACTAGCTGAGAAATTAGGTCTCACTAGTACCAAAATATTGACATAATAGCATGAATATTTTTAGAACGCGGTACTATGAATCTTGAAGTTAATTACAAGAAAAAATGTGGAAGGACCATAACTATGTGGAGGATAAAGAACATCCTACTGTAGAATGAATGGAGGATCAGGATATTGAACAAGATTTTAAAAATACATGGAAGCAAATGAAAATAAATGTAGGACAACTCCAAGTCTTTGGGATGCAGCAAAGGAGGTTCCAAGTGGGAGGTAATGACAATAAAAGCCTTTCTTAAGAAAGAAATTATAGGGGGACAAGATGGCGGGGAAGTGGGAGGAGGCGCCTTTTCAACCTCTACCCTAAAGTGAGCTGATTACCTACCAAAGAATTCCGATCATCCATGAAATTAGCCTAAGATCAGAATTATACAATCTGGATCTCTACAGGGGCAGAAGACGCCAGCGGGCAGGTAAAGCAGAGTGGGAAAGTCAGACTGATATTGGAAGATAAACAGAAGGGGGAGGGACCCTTCAGAGGTTACCGGTTGGAAAGTAGTACCCCCAATACAAGCGAGAGTGCCCTGCCTCTGGGGACCAGCATTAACTTGGACACTGGTTGAAAGCACTGCAAAAGAGCAAAGGATCGTGGGGGGAAAATTGTGGGAATCAGCGTGGCTAGGGACAGGGGCTTAAGTCCCTGGTCCCAGGAAAGCCTCCCCTGGCGCTGAGCCAGAGAGAGTGTGGCAGAGAAATCAGATCTTGGTCCCTAAGCCACCAGCGTGCCCGAGAAGGAGTGAGGTCCGGCTCCTGTGAGGGCGGGGAGCCATGCTGGAGGGCAGAACGCAGGATCCCTGCTATAGAGCCTGAGATGCTCATGCCCCTCATCCTCCCCTGAGAGAGGTACAAAGGCCCAGCCGGTGCCCTTTGATATGTGCCATTGTTTCAGAGCCTAAGAAGCTTGCACCAAACTCTCCCCACAGAGAGGTGCGTGAAGGCCCAGGCTGGTGCTTGCAGACCTGCGCCCCATTCTCAGAGCTTGAGACCTGCGCCTGACCCACAGCCTCCCCTGAAAGAGGTGTGCACAAGCTGGGCATTCTTAGACCCAGAAAGACCAGGCACTCCCAGCCTGGGCCAGTGGGAAAATCTCAGTGTGTGATCACTGCTTGGAACCTCTCTGGCGATCTGGAGCTGCCCAGACAGCCGCCATTGCTGTGACTTTGGGTACAAGCAAAAGATCCTGCGTCCCCAGGGACCACGACTCAGAACCTTCTCTGCCAGCAGCCAAGGGGGAACTTATTTGGGCTCTGCAGCCAGACTGAGGCTTCTCTCTGAGAGGGAGGTCAAGGTGCAATTTGATTTCCTGTAAAACTACAAAAACCATCAAAAGCGGTCAAGGTGAGAGAAAAAAAAAAGTGAACAAACAAAGAAACCACCAGAGAACAAAAGCCTGAAAGAAACCAGTATCCTCAGAGCCCCCCCCCCCTTGAGGGGGGTGGGTGGACTTAACTCATGGAACATCACTGACTGAAAACCAGGCCCCTCCCCCAGAAAACAAACCAAGAAAGGAAGAAAAAAAAAAAAAGGACGACAAGAGAACAACCACCACTACTTCATAGGAAAACTTATATTTTTTACTCATTCCCACTATTCTAGTTATTTTTTTATATAGATAATTTTTTAACCTATTTACCATCACAGTGAGCTGTCCAGCACATCAAATTCCATAATAACCTTCTAACCTGAATTTTTGATATTACACCTATGTTTTTCTTCTGCATTTCTATTTTTTTAATTTCTTTTTTTAAATTTTAGTTTAGTTTAGTCCAGTTTATTCCTTTTTT